>NC_089314.1:9683457-9763457 GCF_036669915.1 Pocillopora verrucosa
CCACTTAAACCCTACGGAAAATTAAGTTTTTCAGTTCTCTGTTTCATTCAGTTAAACGCTAAACATGTTTTTGCTGGTGTGGATGGGGTATAAGTTACCAGGGCGAATATTGCAGCTGGAATGGAAACAAGAATGCTGATTCGATCTAATAGAACAAGCTAATTATCATATTTGGTCATGAACATCGGGGAAGAGTAATCTTCAGATGCGGAAAATGAACTTTTCTTCAAGATACAGGCTGATAATAAAAACCACTGAAGTTTAGAATTTCGAGGAAATTCATACCAGTACCTGATTTGTTGGTAAGCCAACAAGGTTTCACTTAGTGCACTGTATTCTCAGCCGATACAATTCGGTAGTACCCACAACGATTCATGTCTGTAGACATGTCTGATTATCTTTTTCATTTCTGACTACCACAATTTTTCTCGCAATGAGGATCGATTTCCTAAAGATAAGATTTCGAAATTCATTTGTTATTTGAAGAATGTATTTGTTGTTCTGTGTTGTTTGTTTGTTCAGTTGGTTCAAAAAGGCGTTGCATGTTTCCACGTTTTTAACAGATAATGAGAACGACCTGTCAGGCGACTTGGCGGACCTTTCAACAGAGATATCCATCAAGGAAAAACTCATCGACGAGCTGGAGACAAGTCAGAAGAAAATCCACACTCTGAAAACTCAATACGAAGAGAAACTGTCTCTTCTCCACAACAAGATCAAGGAGACGGAGACAGAGAGGGATCAGGTGGGTGCCAGTTAGTTAGTTTGTTTGTTTATTTATTTTGTTTCTTGGTTAGTTACTGTGTGGTTAGTTCGTTTGTGGTCTTCCTAAGCCTTATCGTTGGCTTTGGTGCCTCATGGAGATGGAGAACATCAAAATCTCTCCTTAATAAGCTGAACTGGTGTAGACGCATTTTATCCGTCCTTGCAAGAGTACATTACCGTTGACAGTCCTCAGCGCATGCGGCATACAGACTGTTGGAGTTCTTTTGATGTCACCATCCTTAGCATTTCGGTTTTCGAACGCCTCCGTTTTTCCTCAAGTTTGCATGGCCAGCTTTGCCACAAATGATATACATGGTTACTGTAAGGCAATTCGCGTCACTGATGGTAGTAGTGTAACACTTATGAGAGAAAAAAGTGTAAAAGCAGAAAGAAAGTGAGTTGCTGCCCATCTTTCTGTAAACAGCCGTGGTTTGCCCACTGCCTGTCACTCTTACTTAATGAAGGAAGGGGAGGGAGATAATTTGACCCGAACAGTTCTGAAATACAACTTCCATCTCTTTTCCTCGGGAAACGCTCTCTTTCTTGCTCTTGATAAAAATTAATTTCAAAAAAGAGTCTTACGTTAGACATATACTGTAAGGGTATTGGCCAGCGTGATCGAACGTTTTACTACTTTCCTTGATATAACATTAAGTGTATATGTTGTTGCAGATCATTAAAGAATCGTCTATTTGTAAGCTTGTATTACCAGTTGAAAGGAAAGTTGTTTGTTATGATTTATGCTAATTGTAATTTTTCTTTCGCTTTCAGGTTTTGCAAAGTGTCAAAAATCAAGACTCGAAATCGGGTGAAAAGGTTCGACAAATCCGCGACGAATACGAGAAAAAAATTAGTCGGCTGCAGGGAGAACTGAAGAAGATGCAGGCCGCCAAGAAAGAGCATGCGCAGCTTCTTAGGCAGAAAGCGCAAAATGAGCAGCAGCTGAGAACTTTCCAAGCTGAACTGAAAGAGATGAAGAAGACTAAAGTCCGTCTTATGAAACAAATGAAGGAAGAGGCGGCCAAGAGCAAGCAACAGGAGGCGCAGCGGAATAAACAGATTGCACAACTGAAGAAAGAGTCACGGTTGAGACAGATGACAATTAAGAATCTGGAAACAGAAAGACGACAGCGTGAAGTAGTACTCAAGAGAAAACAGGAGGAGGTATTTCCCTCGCTGTATCATTTCTTCCGCGGTAGAGCTTGTTACAAGACCGACTCGTTCCTGTTTGTACAGTTTCCTGATTGTTGCAAGATTTGCAATACGATCCACAAAATAGTTCGAGCGCCTTGTAAACCTTCCCCTCACCATTTTAGTTTGCTGCCGTGGTGTCCATCAAAATCGTGCCTCATTCTTAATATTCTTCCTATTTGAAATTATACACATACATTATTATGATAAACATTTTCCAGTCAAACTTAGACCACTGCTTGAAACATGCAATTGAATTAGGTAAAAGAACAAAACAAGGGCCCGCGGAAAAGCCAAGGAAGGGTATGGATGGGCGAAAAGGGAGAGGATTTGTACGGATTTCATTTACGCAACCGAGTCGAATAGCAACGGCCCGATGCTTGTAAAGTCGATCCTAACTAGCCTGAAAATACGCTCTCTTTACATTCAGAAATCACATGACTAGCAGGTGTTTCAATGAAAGTTGCGAGCGGGCTCTTTTGTTTGGGTTTCACGTTACGGCCCCTTTCCGGGCAGAGCCGCATATGACACCATCAGCAGCGGCTTATGGAAAATGTTGTTAAAAGCCCCTAAACTTGTTGGAGATAAAGCTGTGACTTTGCCCTCTAAGAATTTTCTTTTTTGCACACGCAAACGATTGGGTTTCTCAGTATAGTATGAACCCTCCATCTAAAGTGACGTTTGCCCTGCAAAGAAAGATGTGAAATCCACTGTACGCGCCTCTTTAATTTTTCTCGCTTCATTCACAGGTAAAGGCCCTCAGGCGTCAACAGAAACCCATGTCTGGCCAACTGGGAGCACAACGAAGCCAGGCAACCCTGTTAACAGTACGTGAAGTGAATGGTGTGGATGCCAGCTCATACACCAGCTCCTATACGTCGTACAGCAGCTCATCAGTATCCGTGTCCTCTTCCTCAACCTCAAGATTTTCAGGAGCAGCCAGTCGACCGTCGGGATTGCCTGTGAAATCGCCGAGAAGAAAGAGCTCCGTTCAACAGGCGTCTCGAAGTGCGAAGAAGAAATGGGATGCCATTGACAAGAAGGTGAAAGTTTTATCACTTTTATAGTCAACCATTAAATGACATTCTGCAGCATCTTAGACTAATGACTCAGTCGTGATATCTTCAGCAAAGTTTTAAGGTACAATTGTTTTTTCAATGTTAAAAACGTAACCTCGTTATTTTCTTTTCCGTTCAGATAACGTCATTGATTATCAAGCGGCAAACGATTGCAAATATGGAATCGGATATGGATCGCTGGATACAGGACAGAGATCGCCTCAGTAAACAGCTAGAGAAGTGTCAAATGAAATATGACAATGCTACAGTTCTGCAGAAGGTAATAAGTACGATTTTGTGTACAACATTTTGTGTTGAAGTTGTTCACTGATAACCTTTAACGGAGATAGTTGTCTAAACCTTCGTAGGAAGAAAGTAACGTACAAGAACTGAAAGAGCAGCTGGAAGCACTGACGGCGCATATGGACTATGTGCAAGATAACATTACGGACTGTCAAACAAGCATCATGGAAATGGAGGTTTGACTAAATCTTACATCCAGTTTATTTGATTTTATAACTGTAGACCCCTAACTAAGGAGACAGTAAAGCGTAGAGTGGCTAAGAAAGAAATTTTTTAAGAAGCCATTTTAACCAGGAATCTGGTGTCATCGGCTTAGCTGTCCAAAATGCGTTGACCGTTTCTGAGAATCTGATCTTCTCTTTGAACGCATCTTCCTTAGTTCATAAGTTTCTTAGTGGTCGTAACTTGTGTGCTTGAAAGTGTACTAAAATTGTACGTGAACCCACTGGTGTTGACTCCTGGGAGTAGAACAGAAAGGCCTTGTTGCTCCTCTTTCCTTAACCTTGGGAAGGTGGCGAACAAATGAACCAACAGTGGTATTGTATACTTGTTATGTACATTTAGGAGCAAGGTGGAGACACTGCTGAGATAGGAGAATTTTTCGCCACCTGTACAATAACAGAGGCACGTATCCTGTTGGAGCACTTCTTGACTAAAGTGATATCTCTGGTAAGTAGAAGATATCAATCGTCTGTTTACTCAGCGAAGTAAGTGACTGAAATATGAAAAATTAAAAGCGAATATTACCCGATCCGAAATCTTTACAGATGTGGGAACAAATGTTTTGAAGAAAGGGTAAAAAAAGATGTGGCACACTGTTGAGAGTTTCTGCACTTCTTCCAATAGCGCGGCAACGAGTATTGCTGCTCCCTTGGGTGGAATGCGAGTGAATTTTATTTGCCGGTTACCCCACGGTATTTTGTTAAGTTTACCTGACAATTCTCCGGTCATTTTACTCCTGGAGAGAAACATTATGAGAGTAAAGTGTTTTTCTCAAGAACAAAACACAGTTAACCCAACGTAAGCTCCATTAAGTGTACTTCGTTTCCAAAAGGTTAGCATGTTTTCAATGTTACCCTCGTTGGAAACTTAATCTGTGATCTCCAAACACATCACGTACTCGTACACTTGAACGACTGAAAAAAAGGGCACGCTTGTACAAGTCACCCCTTGCGGATACTTTCCGCTTGCTTCACACTTTGCCGTGAACGTAAAAGAAAAGTTTTAAAGATGCTGGAGATCTTACTTACGGAATTATTACCTTAACAGGGTCAAGAAGCCACCTCTAAAGAAGCCGCGGCAAAAGAAGTCCAAGCCCGTCTCAATGCCATGAAGCAGCACAACGAACTTCAACAAGAACTATTGCAACACGTGCTGCAGTACCACGATTCGTTCAGCAGCATCGAGAATCTCGCCGCCGCTGCTATGGGAACGGATTCGGAGCTCAGTGGTTCGGAGCTTAGAGATCGGTTAATGGGATCTTTGGTATGACTGTGGTTTACTTGTATTTGGCCATGCACAGGCAATCCAAGCTCACGTTGAGAGGATGGAAGCGTTTGTTTGTTTGTTTTTTTGTTTTGTCAGCGAAAGGTGATGCTAAACGATATGTACGAAACCTGGCATTCGCCTTGACCAAGGGCTAGCAGTCGAAACGTCGGCTTTAGAAACTGTTAACGTTGGTAAAGTCACATCAACTTAGTTGATTAGACGAAATTATCGCCTAATTCCCTATACCAAGGCAGCACCACAGCTTCTTTAGAAACTTACCTCCTTTGTTCATGTATAGGTTAACTTTCACACGTCAATCGTTCGATAAAGTAAAACTTTGCTCGTCCCTCCCCCCTTACATCCCACCTCCTCGAACTTATTTTGCTGATCTCAATGGGTGCTCTGTAAAGCAGCATCCACTACTGAAGAAAGGCAATTTTGATCATTAACCTTTATCGTTAATTCTTATTTTTCAGACGAGCCTGGACTCGTTGAAAGATGAAGCCGGAACGCTGTCGAGGTATTGTGAAATTTTATTACACCAACAATTCTGTAGCTAGTATTTGAGTCGTTGATCGCGTTCAATAAAGAAGATTTTGGAAAGCGATTGGAGGTTTTTTATATATGCTAAGCCAGAGGACAAAGAATGCAAATGGAATCTAACTTGCTTTAGAAACCACTTTGAAAGTTCGAAATCGATATTGTTTGTTGTTGTTTTTTTCTTGTGCAAAAGTTCTAGCGGTGGCACGTTAAAAGATTTTAATGGTGAAGTAGCATCTCAAGCACAAGCTAAAACAAAAGACAAGGTCAGTCGTTTACCTCTCTGTCATTTTTGATTCAATAGTGAGTAGCATGGGCCATTAAGTGTTTTTTTGTTATGCGCATGCATTTTGTTTATCGATGGAGGAAGTGGGGGAAGGAATTGAGGGAGGTGGGGGAGGGGATAGAGAGAGGGTATAGTTGACTGTTAACGGTAAAGTTGAATTCTGAGCATAGATTTTATCATGAACTTTGAGAGTAAGTAAGAACTAGATTTGGTGTTCAGCCCGAAGTATACCTGAAGCCTGTAATGGTTTCCATTTTAATTATTATGAATATGTCATGCTCCACAATGGCTACAATTTAGTTTTTTTAAAATTTCTTTTTCGTTAATTCATTAAGATTGCTAAGTTCAAATCTTCGGAATTCATACTTTCTAAAGAGAGTCGACGCTGGATTACACCCATTTCAAAGCAGCATTTTTGACATTTTGAAAATTGTGTCTGTAGGTGCGTCGTAGAACTGGAACCCAGGAAGAGTTCTTGTACCCGGAGAAAGTCAAAACGAGGAGAGACGCCCGGCTTGACACGGTTGAAGACGAAGACGAGGCTTCTGCTGCTTCGGTACCGAGCCTCGCCTTGGTGCCCGTGCTTCCCTTTGCAGGGGAACCGAAGGGATCCCGTCAGATTTCCCCTGAACTAATGCAGAAACTGCTTGAGCTGGAAAAGTCTCGTAAAGCGCAGAGCTCTGAGGCTCTTATGCCACCCCCTCCTGGCTCTCAAGGCAACCAGAACCAGAGTCAGGGGGTACCACCCGTCAAGACATCTAGGTCCAACTCCTTAAATGGTAATGGCTCGGCACCGCTCCCCGCCTCGCTAGTGCGCGGAAATGTCAAATCCAAGTCAGCGAGGAGTTTTCCTGTCAGTAGGTTCGGAAGTTCGGGATCTGGTGTCAGTAATCTGCCCAGGTCCCAGCCCACCTCTCCTGCTCTTCATAGGAAGTCGTTGCCGGATAAACCTGGAGCGGGGTAAGCATGAATGTACATTTTGTGGTTTACAGTGCGTTGATAAAAATTATGAATTCAATTCGTGACGTTTTCCCGACCGTTTTGCTCATGATTTTTGCGCGGGTTTTCTGCTCTTTCTCAATTATGAGTGGGTGTTACCCCAAATTTGCAGAAGACTATTTAAACAGTTTGATATTAATCCGCCTAGGAAGGTTATACCAGTATCAAAAAGGGCACCTTATTTTTTGTTAATGTTACGTTACATGGAGCCGGCCGCAATTTCATTCTCTGGGCGTGAAAATTTTATCGCAAAATTTTGACTGATGATGTACACCATATCCCCTGTCGTAAAAAACGTGTGTACGCAAATTTTCATTTGATTTTCCTGCACCACGTGCCTTCTTTCACGATGGTTCATTTTTGATTCTTTAATCTAAAACCCAGATACAGTATGTCCTCAGCACTTACGCTCAGTTGTTTCATTTGCTAATACTTTGCTCATTGTTGTTTTTCTGTCTTCGTTTACAGGATGGATGACAGTGTTGTGGTTCAGAAGACCCCAGAAGACGTATTCGCTCGTCTGACAAGTAGTCTGGCTCAGGAATCCGACCCTGATATGTAAGTCTCTCGATTAATCTTCCTCTTTGAGTTAGATTTTGTCATAATCACTCATCATCTTTTATAACGATTGTTTGAAGACTTTTTCTCAAATTAAAGGTTTGACCATTGAGAAACGGTATTGTTATAAAACAGTATTAAAAACTAGCCTTGGTATGTGACAACCTCCAATTGATTACCAGCCCAAGTTATATCAGCTCATATATCATAGATTGCTCTTCTGGCATTTTTTGACGGAGTTTGTACCGCGGTCCCATCATGGCCACTAACCTGACTGTCGGTGTTCGGTGAATTTTTTTATTTATTTAAAAATGTTCACTAGTTTGGAGCCTTAGTGTCTTTTTCTGTTTGTCCTCAACAGTGGCAGAATGCTTCCCCTCCGTCCCCCTGCAGGGAAGCCTGCTCCTCTTGTTTGTACATACGCCGCCACTGGGCACAATAGTGCTGTTTTATCTCTTGACGTAACAGAAGACTTGATGTTCACCGGTTCGAAAGGTTTGTGCAAAATGCTCAATTATTGCATGCCTTCCACAGGACTTTTAATGGCCCTTACCTACTCCTGGCTCCAAGAAGCCACCCCTCCTATTTTGTTCTATCGGTTTTTCCTCGCGTCAAATCACACCAGCTGATTAATTTTTCTTAGCTGATTTATTTTTTTCACTCTTTCCACCCACTTTCTTGACAATGTATTTAGTTTAAGAGGAAAGATTATGTATTGGTCATCCCAGTGAGGAGATGAGTCAAGCGCGTAACGTTTTCAGAAAATACGAAGAAACTCTGGTTTATGAAAAGTTCAAGAACATTTCCTCTGACCATTTTAATAAGTAAGCTCGCACGGTATCTTCCATCAGTGACACCTTGAAACACTTTAACTCTGTTTTTCAGATCGCACTGTCAAAGTTTGGGATTTGAATACGGGTGAAGAAACACTCTCTTGTGCTGGTCACAAGAGAGATGTTGTAGCTGTACGTTACTGTCCTAAAACACAGCGGGTTTTTGGTGCAGCACAAAATGTTATTAAGGTAAGGACGTCCTTTACTTTTCCAATTTATGAAACACTTGAACTTCTGGACATGGTTGTGATGTAGTTACTCAAAACCTGAGAGTGACAGACTTGATGGGCGGGAAAACTTCCACTTTCTCCTTTTCCTCCTCGCTCATCCTTCTAATATAATCCCACCTACAATTCTGTACAAATTTTCTTTGGAAAAATACGCAGAACCGGTGATCGTCATCAAACCTTTACAAAGTAAGGGTTTGCTGGTTTGCCGTACCCCTATCCTTATTTCAGCGTCCGAGAAAAATTGATTGTAGACTTCTGTCACAGAAATGTGTTTTGGCAACTCAGTTCGTGGGTGTGAAAAAGAAAAATTTACAAATAGTAATCTTTTTTATTCCTTATTATGAAAGTTCGAGGTTCTTTAATGTTGTACCCACATCAGCCCTCCTCTGTTTCACTATTCTGTTGCAGGTAAAATAACGCCGATACATTTTAGGCTTGTGCGTCCAACACTTCGCCAGCGGAGAACGCTAATGAATGGGTTTTTTTTCCTCTTACTCTTTATTCCGATCTTTAGGTTTGGGATATCAGAGATGGCAAATGTATCAGGAGCCTTACACCGCCCGGATCCTCTCTCGGTTCATTTCTATCCAACATGACGTCAGAGACTCAAATTAACGACTTGAAACTGTCCGCCAATGGTTCTCTGCTTTATGCTGCGATGGGTACCACAGTCAGGATCTGGGACCTAGAAAGGTGGGTCATGCGTAGTGTGGTCTTTAAACCTGAACAGAAGCTGTTAGTTTAGATGAAGTTTTTTGTCCGTTTCATTGCTTCCAAGCAATTGTCATCAGATTTGTTTTGTGAAAATTTAGCTATGCTTTCCTTTCTGGAACTTTCGACTTGAACTCCAAAACATATGGTCCTTTGTTAAGTCTTGGCGTTGCGGCTTCTAAATCAGATCAAGATGACCTATGACCTGGCCGCGTTGACTGATGAGTGGAGGGTTCCAACATGATTGGCACCATTCAATTTTTTTTCAGTAGATTTCAGACCATGGAAATTTGACTTCACTTACCTTCCGTTCTGAACAAGTTAGTGGCTCAGATGAACCATTTCCTTTTTTTGTTTTAGTTACTCCATGACAGGCAAGCTTGGTGGTCACGCCGGGCCTGTTATGACGGTGTTACTTCGAGAAACCAATAAAGAATCTGTCGTGTTCACTGGGTCGCGAGATCATTACGTTAAGGTATGTGCATGTGAATAGTACACTGTTGTCAGATCTGTGGGGCAAGGGTAACCTAGGGTAAGAGTTGTTTTCCGATGTGATGTGGGTTTAGTTGTGGGTAAAGTTAAACTTGCTCTGTGTTTCAGCAATCGGCGAGGATGGGGAAGGGTGGAGTGGGGGGATTATGGGAGGGGGGGTTGCCTCGTGCATGAAATAGAAAATGGTGTATAGTGTTGGCGTAGTTAATATGACGACTACTCAAGATTTTTTCGGAGATCTAAGCCGTAGACTTGAAGCCAGCATATTCAGCTGATAGTATTTTATTTCTTTTTTGATAGATATTTGAAGTAAATGGTTCTAACGTCGGTGTACAGGTATGGTGTTTGGCATGACCATCAATTAGTTATCACAATTTCAATAGCTAAGACATTAGCTGAATTTTGAAGAATGTAGACCGTAGTAATCCACAAGTCGGAGGAAGTTTGGCATTTTTTTCGTTCATTTGTATGTTTGTTTGTTTTATATATGAAGGAGTGACACATTTAGTGTTTTATTCTCTTACAGTCGGCTAAGAGCAAACTAGAACCGCCTCACTATGATGGTGTTCAGTCATTGGCTCTCAAAGGCAAATATTTGTTCAGTGGATCACGTGACAATAGTATCAAGAAATGGAACATTGAAACGCAGCAACTTATGCAGGTTCGTACGCAGTTTGAAAATGTAACTTGGTTCAATATGGATGCGATCCTTGTAGTTATGAACAATAGTTGAGTAGTATTGAAAACAAGGCCTGAAAAAAAATTTAGGCCTGTATGGGATTGGAACCCATGACCTCTGCGATACCCGTGTAGCGCTCTCCCAACAGAGCTAACAAGCCAACTGGGAGCTGGTCATTATGTTGGTACCAAATTACCCGTGAAGTGGTGAATTAATGACTGTAAATATATGAAACTCACATAATTATGTGAACTGCGGTTGAAGAAACGAATATAGAAACAATCCTCACAGTTATGAACTCTACTTAAGTAGTAGTGAAAATAATTTTCATTACTACTTAACGTAGTACCTAGTACTACGGTACTTTTTGCACCGGTATCGCAGAGGTCATGGGTTCAAATCCCGTAAGGCCTGAATTTTTTCTCAGGCCTTATTTTCACTAATACTTGAGTAGTGTTCATTACTGCGAAGATCACTTCCATATTCGTTTCTTTAACCGCTGTTCACATATATGATTTTTATATATATTTACAGTAACTTGGTTCGTTATCTAATTGGTTTCGGTGTTCAGGCTGGTTACGGACAGGATCATCACAACAGAATCCCCTCTCCAACTGCTTTTCGTTAGCAAGTTTTTCATGTCCTTCTTTTAGTTGACAAGTGATTTATTGGGAGGATAGGCTAATATTTTGATAAAGGAGATTTTTCTTGCTAGAACATGTCATGGACAAACCCTGCTAGCCAAATGAATCAACGTGGGCATTCGTGGAGACTAAAACCCGCAAACACACAAGATCCGATTTTTATCTCTCCCCTCCAGCTTCTACTCATTCCCTTGTAAGTTAGTTACGAGATTTTGGTGATAGATCAAGAAAACAAATTCTACCTCTCTAAGTTTGAGTATTCTCATTACCTGTTTGCTTGATAATGTATGAATATTATAGGGAGAAGTTACGTGTTAATCACCTCTGGGAGTTAAAGGGTTAATGGATCTCTGGGATCGTGATCGTGATCGTGATCGTGATCGTGACCGTGATCTTAAGCGCAGGAAAACTCGTACGATCAATTGCAGATCACGATTTTTTTTGTTTGTTTTCCTTTGCATTTGATTTGTTTTAAGAATGACAAAGTACTTTGTGATCCACGATGTCAAAGAAATTTGGAGATTTTTGTTCGAGTAACCAGCTTTTCTTAAAGAAATTTATGACCACGAAACAGTCCCCAAGTGCCTATAATTCTAACACTTTTCCATGCTTGGTCAAATGAGTTAAACCTGTGGGATATTCCATAATGTTGATTTTTTTGCTTCCACAGCATATGACGGCAGCTCATAAGGACTGGGTCTGCGCGTTAGATTTTTTACACCCTCAAGACGTGCTGCTTAGCGGTTGCCGCGGTGGTATGCTAAAATTATGGCGGGTGGAAACTGGAGCTCCAGTCTGTAAGTTATTCTCTTATGTTATCTTGCTCATCTATATATTTTAATCCTTTACGCCCTAACATCACTATGAATATTCTCCATAATGTTACTGTTCTCTATACATTTCGTATGGTACAGACAAGGGAAATGTGTTCGATAACCAATATTGGTGTTCGTTTTACTTTAATGATTGATTCAGTATGGATACTGTGACGACAAATTAAATGACAGTCCGACCCTTGGGAGTTGAGGATTAATCACATCTACACGAAAACCCACCTGATTTTAATTTAGTTCCAGAAAAATTTGATGGAAAAATATCTACACATTTGAATTGTCGATAAAGCTTAAATTAATAAAGGGGTAAGTTTCTAAAGAAACTGTGGTGCTGCGTCGGTGGGAGAGTATAGCAGGTAATTTAGTGTTAACAACTGGGTTGAAAACGTAAATTAGCCACCGTAAAGGGCTTTTTTACCCTTTACGGTAGCTAATTTACGTTTTCAACCCAGTTGTTAAAGCTAAAATTAATTAGAATTAATCGATTTTAAACGAGAATTTTCGTTTTCCTTTTTTTTATGAGGTTTAAACATTCGCTCCTGTTGGCGTAGCCCCATTTTCCCTTCTTTTTTTTACAAAACTAAAACTAAAGGTGAAACGAAATCCTTCTGTCTTTACAATTTGCAGGCGAAATCAAAGCTCACAGGCATCCCATTAATGCTATTTGTACAAATTCGTCTTGTGTATTTACTGCGTCAAGGTAAGTGGTTGTTTATTACTGAACAAAGGACAAACCGGCATTTTCAGAAGGTTTCAACGTTTCATGCCTCAGACATTCACCCACTGAGTTTATTTTACATTTTGTGGGAGTAACTTGTGCGCTGAAACCTGGGCTGTAGTTCGATGAGCTAAATGTAGAGCCACGGGGTACTAGAAGTTGTCCAGAGTCTTGGGTGGGTTCCTATTCTCTCTCATTGCATCTCTTTCCACCCAAGAGTGTGAGCAGTAAATACCAATGAGTGAATTGTAGGGCCAATAGAACGATTTAAAGGTCCCATCTCATCTAGATCGGGTAGTCCAGTGAGTAGTTACTGTTCTGATCTGCGAAGTTTTCTTTTTTAATTCTCCAAGTACTGAAAATATCGAGTGGCTTCCTAAATTCTTTAAAATGTCTATTTTTGTTTTTCAGTGACAGGTTGGTTCGTCTGTGGCGTGTCACTGGTTCGCTGGATGAACAATTAAATGAATCGGATCGTTCTGTTGAGGTGTAATATGGCTTTGTGAAATAATTTTTTTGCGATTTGAAGACTATGAACTAAAGAGTTTTCTTCTATTTTCCTCAGAATTGAATTTTGCCATTTTGTAAATAAATTAATTGATATGCTAAATAAAAGGCACGAGGTGTATATACGGCTGTTTCCTTTTCTTTGTTTTCTGTGATTATGCTGCATTACTCTCCGAAGGCGGACCTAATACAAATGATTAATTGCTGAGGGAAAACGATAATCAATTAAAACAGAGCAAGGGGTTTATTGAACAATGTTCTCGGAGCTGAGGAGAAAACTTATATAGTAGGATAATTCATAGCAGTAATACGAATAAAACATTCTGATAGCAACCTGCTTTAGTAAAAAGAAGAACATAACACAAGAATACTTCATGAATTGCGTGCCAAGGGATAGTGATGTTTTGGAATAAAGTTATAAGCTCCAGGTCTCTACGGCTTTCAACCTCCGTGTAACCCATTTCGAATGTAGTAATTCCGTCATTTGATCGGAAAGAGGAAGCCAAAGGATTCCGTTTTTAGAAAGACCACTTGAACTGTCTCGGGCTTTGTTTGCTTAGTTTGTCGCGTGCGTGCCACTCAAGCATAAAACGTGACTGCTGACGACACGTACCATTTTCATGGAAATAGGAACGATTATTTCGTGTCCTCCCAAGCTGAAGCTTTCACGGAAGACTTACCAATCATAATACCGAATTGTAGAAATAAGGAAACAATTGCAAATTATCACCGAGTAGATCTAAGGACTTAGCAAGTTGTGTTCGTCATGAGAAGATCAGGATTTAGACTGATCGCAATAGCAGAGAAATACTCTCTTGAGGCAAAGCAGTGGTATACTCTCTTGGCAGTTAAATACACGTTATATTGATTTCCTGGGCGGTCAGATACAATGCCGTATTTCAGGCTGCAAAACCCGATACCGCTGAAAAAGTGAGTATTCTTTATATTCAATTCATTTTACAGGAATTCACCGTATATCCTCGTTGCTCTGAGAGTATGAAGCGGTGAAAAGAAAAAGAATCAAAATGATATCTGAAACATTGGTCGATGAGCAACGACTTAACTGTTCCTCGCGATATTGCCTTCAAGGAAGTTAAAAGTTGAAATTAAAGACGAATGAAATACAAAATTGTACATGGAAGATAAGTAAGGGGGCGTAAAGAAAATATTTCGTTGATTAACCGTTCCTAATCGTTTTTCCAGAAACATTTGTAACAGTTTCTTTCCATGTTTGTTAACTCCGAGCGTAATAACTTTGCGTGACTTGTATTGGATCAAGCACTTTTGGTGATGGTTGCCGTAAGGATGGTTTTACGATGAATCCTTACGTGAAAGTCTTCGTGTGAAAGTTGTCGAAATTTTGAAGACCCTGTTATCGTCGAGATGAAGTCCTTATAGCAAAGTTTTTAGTAACAATTTATCACAAAATGTAATGACTTCGCGAAATTATTATTCATAAACACTCGGTGCTCACGCGAGCCATGCATAAATTGCCAACGTCGTTGCTATCAAAAAATGACCTTAGACAAGTTTCTTTCTCATGTTGTTGTTATTTATGTTGCTGAGTTAGTACAATATATATGAAAATAGCCTTTGGCCTCTAATCTGTTGAGTCAAACTTTGTGCTTGTTCGAGCCGATTATACTAGAATAATGTTGTTGATGATCGATCGAGACAGTTAACTTCAGCACTAAGAAGTCATCAGCAGCAATAGGATTTAAAGAAAATTGTAGGTAAACTTCGAAATGAAATTTCAAGTAATTTGTTTGTAATATATTCTCACGCGAGTTTACTCTTAGATCAACCAACAATAAAAATAAGTAAATTTGCATATGTACGACAAAAGCTATCAATGAAGGCACTAAAGACGTAAAATTTGGATGTTTTGCGGGAAAATGACATAATCTAACAGAAATGTTGAAATGCCGCTCTCTGATTGGCTATTGCCATGGTGTAGCGAAGTATACAAAGTTGAATTATGGGAATCACTTAGAAGCCAGAGATCTGTTGTTATATTGTTGTTGGAATATCGGGGTTTTTAATGGCCGAAAAGCGCCTACGTTCACGCTGATTTTCCGCCAATGGAGTCCAAACAAACGGCGGTTTTCCTCTATCTTTAACCATCGGTGCAATGACTAAGGGAGGTTTCTCTTGCCAATCTACTCGCGCTCGCCGAAGAAAAGACTGCATGCGACACTACTACGATATAAGTTCGAGACTATTCAACGATGGACGGTAAATTATAAATATAGATCAGATCAATTCACTCGAATTTCCTGTTTCACTGTTTCCTATCAGCTATTGTATCTATTTAAAATTTTCCGTTCGACATCAAAAGTGCTCTTGTATTTTCCCAGGGCTGACGATTATCTCAACGAACTGTTCTTGAATGCAGCCAAGGTAAGTTTCTACGGCGTCCGTTCTGATTGCTGTATACGCTATTTTTCTCTCTCGATCAGCTGTTTACATTTGCTTCGAGATGCTAACGACCTTCTCACCTTGCAGAATGGTGACATCGAGAGGGTACAGAACTTTCTCGCTCGCACATCGAGAAATTCGGTAAGCATGGCAATTAAATTAACACAAAAGAAATAAGCTTAAGCGTCTCTTTTTGTGGCAACCCCTTACTCATATTTACTTAAATCCAAACACCTTCCGCCTTCTTAAGAATATGTTTTGACTCTCCCTATCATCGATAATGCTATGGTAGAACCTGGCTTGAGGGAAGTAAGTTAATATTTCGAACTTCTTGTGACCTCGAGCACAAAGCCATTTCATCACTTTTTAAAGGTACACTTATTTCCATCATTTACATTTACATTTACACCAACTGTCTACAAATTGGAATGCTTGTATTTTGATCAGCTTTCCGTTTCTTTTGGCAGCTAGTAGCATGATTCTGCTATGAAATAAACAACACAACCTCCGCTCCTTAATTTAATTTTCTGTCCTTTTCTAGTCAGTGAATGTTGATGTAAAAGATAGAGAAGAAGGTTTCACCGCTATTATGCTTGCAGCCATGAACGCACACGAAAAGGTAATGATGTAAGATCAATTAGGGCCGATATACAATGGCGTCAAACAGCATCATTTAGGAATTTTATACTGATATTGTTTTGAACCCTTGAGGATAAAGAAGATAAAACTTAATTGCTCTAGTCTCCAGAGTAAGGCAAATGCATGTATATGCAGCAGACTTTTTGTAAAGCTCTTAAGGTGCAATTTGGAATCATAGCTCGGAAGCTGTAGAACTAGAAAGTGAAACCATGTGATTTCAATTCCAGACTCTTGTTGTATCACAAGGATACACTAGGATAACAGGAGAGACTTGTTTACTACTATATGATCTAAATACTTTTCAGCAAAGTTGTTGAAGTCAACTTGCTGAAGCCAGTGCTTTTTTAAGGTTGTAATGGCATCAGTCACAGGGACAGATTTTGTCTCTACTTTAAAGAGGACAAAGAGGGATGAATTATAAGAGGGGTGCAAAAGGGTTGGATTTGAACTGTTTGTTGAAAGGAGGCTATTGTAAGGAGAGAGTTTCCAGTAACAAACAGGTATTTTTCTGCTTCAGGTGGTGTCGCTGTTGTTAAACTATGGAGCAGACATCACTTTACATAACAAGAAAGGGGAGACAGTGCTTGATGTTGCAACTGATTCTATGAGACCACTCCTGCTGGGTATGTTGGCTATGTGTTTTTAAATAATTTTCTGGTCCAAACTTGATGTGGTTTTTCCTAATGTGATATTTTGTCTCACCTCTTAGGTTCTGTGGCAAGGCAAGGTATGTTGACGATTAATTTTAACATTTACACTGTAAAGATTATACACATTGATATTTTGTTTTGATTTTTGGAAACTGATGCTAATTTAAAGCATTTGTAGATACATGTATTAAAAGCATATATCTTTCTTGTACCCAGGATATTCCTCTCGCCATTTACTGCAAGCAGCTTGGCAAGGAAATTTTCAACTTGTCAAGAAACTGCTGGTAAGTGTGGGAGCCTTTTGCAAAATGTAATCTACACTTAGCTAAGCTGCAACAAAAGATGTTTCACTTGGTTCGGTGACATAGTACTTTAGTACTTCAAAGTATTATAATTGAAAGTTTTTGGATTTGGTTTATATCATAAACTTGCTTACATCTTAGATAATCATAATAGAGCTCACAATCATGAAGTCTTTTTTCATCTTGTTTATTTAATAATGATCTCTGTTGTAGTCATCTAAGGCTGAGCTGGATGTAAACTGCAAGAATGCTGATGGATTGACACCTCTTTTGCTTGTCACTAGAGATATAAATCTCTTTGAAAAAAGTAAGGTAATTTATTGCAATAACTGGTTTGTCAACACCTTGTAGAGTCAAATCCTTCTGGTAAGGGTAATCCCTAGAAGGTGGTTCTGGTATTGGTGGCTGACATTGCAACAAACTTAGTAGAGATGACTCTGATAGTGACTTCCACCTGAGGTTGTGGAAATTTCTGTCACCCCTACCCACAAAAGTCCTCGGGTTGCTGCTCTCACCATAAAAATCAGTTAACACAATCACCTAACTTTTACAGTAGATGTTCAATAAGCTAATGACAGGTTTTGTAGAGCACAAAGAATATTTGGAGATTATTACACCCATTTTGAAATCACTGGTGGTCCCTGTAATCTGATTGGCTCTAATTGGTGCAATTTATTCATGAATCGCACCATTTTTTGCTTTAAATCTCATCTTTTTCCCAGCCAATGAGCAGGCCACACTAAAAACAGCAACCAATCAGATTTCAAGGCTTGTTTAAAGTAACCTGAATCAAATTGCAGGAAATGAAAGACAAAGAGGATCATGTGACAAATTTTGCAACTTTTGTTTCCAAACCTCTTTTTTTCCCTCCAAAAAAATGGATGAATTTAATCTCAAACCAGCTCGGTACTGCATTAATAAAATATTTGAACTGACCAAGTCTTGTATTTGGGCAATTTCAAAATGGATGTAATAAAGTGGTAATAGGCCATTTTACAGTTGTGTACTTAGTTGCCAAGCCTTTGATTTGGAGTGAGGCTGAAGGTGACCTTGTTGTGATAGAGACCAGTATCTAGTTTGCATGATAACAAAGTAATTTGCATTTGAAAAGCAGCAAGGTTTGTATCATAACAAGGTCACCCTTAGCCTCATTCCTGTACAAAGGCTTGGCAACCAAGCACACAACTGTAAAATGGACTATTGAACCTTGTGTTGTGCAATTTTGGTCTGAAATCATACTTGTGATTTCAAATCGAACTCGCTTTGCGCACTTTGATTTTGAAATCACGTGTATGATTTCAGCCCAAATTGCACTCCACTCAGTTCATTACCATAATTATAAAGCAGCCTAATAGCTAATGAATGAGAAAGTTTTCCTTTCTGTGATAAAAAATGTGCATCTTATAGTTCTTGGTACCTAGATTCAGTCATGCAGTTTTTAGTACCTAAACATCACCCTCTTAAACTGATAAATCTCCTTTAATCCTTTAGTTGAAAAGGCTGTTATGGAGAATTCCTATCACCCAGTTGAAGTTGTCAGGGAACTGATAGCCCACAATGCGTAAGTCACAGTAACCGTTATTTTTACTGTGAAACTGAGAAAACTGTGCATGTCAGTATGTTACAACAGAAGCCAATGTTATGTTGTGGGAAACAAAACCAAAAGATTTTGATGTTTAAATGTGTATCTTGAAGTCCATTATGATTAACCAGTACATAACTGACCCACAGAATCAAATTAAAAGTGGTCACAGTTTTCTGAGCTTTATATAGTAAGTGTTGTACATTTATAACCTCCACTACTTGCCCAGAGTAATGAATTCTTGAAGAAAATAGGGAAATTTGGAGAGAGTCCCATAAATCATGAGTATTGTTTAAATTGCTAAGATCTGTACAAAACCTGAAGTCGGTACTCTGTGATTTTGAATTGCTTCAAGTTGATTCCTTGAGAAAAAAAATATATAATATATCCCATACTCAGTACTTTCTCAGAAATGTTACCTACATGTTACCTACATGTTGGTTACATTAAATTTTGTACATCTACCAAGTACAAATTGAATTGCACAGTAGACATGTGCTCAATGTATAATGTAAACTTATAGCGATTGTGGAGCCAGAGATAGTGAAGGTAAAAGACCTCTTCATTTTGCTGCCCACGGAAAAGGAAGCCATGCTCAGGGTGTCATTAATGTCCTGATACAGGAGGGAGCCAGTGAGATTGGTGAGTTATCAAAATGTTTTACTCAGAATAGAACACCATTGGTTTGGAAATACAGAATATATGAAGAAACTTATTTTTTCTTTTAAATTGAAATCCAGAATTCAGTTTACCAGTCTGTCGCCATGAGTAAGGGCCAATGCTCGAAATGTCAGCTCTTTGGGTTGGCCAGTTTTCATTATCAATGCAGCTGATGAAACCAAATTTTCTTGTTATACCAAACCCCCCCGCCACACAGACGTAAGACCACAGTTTCTTAAGAAACTTACCCCCTTGATTCATTATGTCTGTTTGCCTGTCTGCCTCCCAACCAAAAGAAACAATATAACATTTTTAAATTATTTTCTTGATCCTGCCTCCTACAGATGTACCAGATAGATTCAGCTACTCCCCCCTGCACTGGGCAACAAGAGTGGACAATCAGCCCATTTTGCTGGCCCTGATTGAAGGAGGTGCCAATGTCAATGCCAAGGGACATGTTGGAAAGACTCCTCTTCACATAGCTGTAAGAATAAAACAATTAGTTTTTGACCACTTTTTGCTTTAGAGACATCTGGAGGAACTCCAACTTGTGATCAATAAAATTGCATTGGTACTGTACATGCACTATAGTTTTGAATTTAGCCCTTTGGCATGGGTGACTATTGCAAAATAGGCAGTTGTGACCAATTAGAAGGGATTAAATAAGAATCTTAAGCAAACTGTGAGCTGTCAGTGAGCATAGGAGGCCCTATAAATAGATCTGAAGTAGATCTCTGTTAATCACTGTCATTTTAAGACCCTTTTACTGGGGCAAATAATTTTTGCCTCCTATTATTGGTGCTATTTTTTAGTTTTATTATTCTTGGAATAAAACAGGCTTCACATGGATTTGAGCAAGTCTCTGATACCCTTCTATATCATGGAGCTGATGTTACCATCACAGATGATAATGGTTAGTGTAACATGATGATCAATTTGAAGTTTACTAGCACTGACTTAAACCATGATAACCGAAGTGTTTCATGGCATTTAAGGCAGGGCAGGCTTTCCAACTTGTTGGCTGACTTGACTTTCACCGTTATCTGTACCTGAAGTCTTGATTTGTTTTTTCTCTTGTAGGACTTTCTCCTGTTGATGTAGCCAAAGGCAAAAGAGTGAAACAGGCTCTAAAAGGTAACTTCAATTTATAAATTTAACTGAGAAGGATTGCCATTAAAATGTGTTTTCTTAACAACGTTCACTCAATTATTTTATTAATTGCCTCCTTTTTCTTACAGAGGCGTGGGCAGGGCAAACCCATGGAAATAAAAACCACTTGCAGCGGATCTATTCAGGTAAGTAGGATGGCATGTGTGTTTTTATGAAAAAAAAAAAATTGATTTAATCATGAAAAACTGTAGCATGATTATTACTGTGTAGTCTGGTGATTCCCTATCAATAACCGAAAGGTTAACGGTTTGCCTCCCTTACTTTCAGATTGTTATCATTGTTTTAGATGCTTGGTCCAATATACGTATATTTTTGTAATTTCCTCATTGTGTTTACATTTTCATTGGAATCTTTTTTTATGATACCATTTAGCTCCGGCCCCACCTAAGAATGAACAAGAGTCAGCTCCAACCAAACTTGACACCACTGAACAGAAGAAAAGCAATCTTTTAAGTGCTGTAAGTTTTCCGATGCAACCCAACAAACATGCCTCTGGGTGCAAAGTTGTTAGATATGAATACTTTTTCTGTCAAAGTACATGAACAACGACATAAATCGTGAAATATCGTTATAATCACTATAATTGGTTCAAAACTGCTCATGTTTGATTTTATACGCTGTTTTTGTATCTACCATTTTGTAGGATTTAATTTCTCGAGTCAACACTGCGCCTTCACAAGGAAAAGAGCGTAAGTTGAAGGAAAAGGTTTCTGCAGTCATATAGTTTAGATATGCACCACCCATCCCTTGAAGAAACGCACGGATTAAAGAGCATTTTTAGTTGTACGCAGGACTTACATGGGCCACAAGTACAGTTTCTAGTGTTACATCGAATAGTTTTTTGTTTTTACTTCACCTACCAACTACATCTTTTGTATTGGCAAAATTTGCAGTTTTATCGACAACTAGGCAAATTGTGCAGGTCACATATATTTCTGAGTTAACAACGTAAACGTAACGATTGTTGCTTTGCGTTGGTGTTTTACCAATATTTATTGTATCTGTTTACAAGGCTCGTTCTCTCTTTCCCCCCAGGAAAACTGAAGAAAAGGTCACAGGGTTCCTTAGAGGAGATTTCTGTACCTGAAGAAAGGTATAATGATTATAAACACGCTTTTTATAACTGTCCCTTGTCTTTCAAGCAGTTGTGTTACATCCAGTGATCCTGCGTTCTCTTGGTCTCTTGGTTGCCTTATAGCCAGTAGATCAGTGTACAAGTGTATTCAGTTGTTCATACATTTGTTGTACTATTTACTTACGTCCATGTCGTTCTTTTTGTATGTTTTATGTGTAGAACAAGCCATCCCGTATCACGAAAAGCGTCTGACCTGCGTATGCCTAAAATTCCGTCGGCTCTAAAACCCGAGTTATCCCCTAGTTCCAGGGCCAGCTCTGGGTTGATTGGTAGAGGGAAGCTTGGTAAACAAGAGTTTACAGGTTTGTGAATTGTTTGATGCGCTTTATCTACTGTTCTTGCAACAATGTATCAAAATTATGGGAATAAGTAACGTGTTAAGTACTTCTTGAAGTTTAAGGGTTATGAAAGACTTCAGAGCGCATGTCTAATTTAAATCATAAAGCAAAGTATCACTTATAAGAAAAAGGCGGTCAATTAAGAATTCATGTAATTGGAAAATAAAAAAACCTCCTGGAACGCGGGAAAACGTGAATGACTAAGTCACGATTGGTTTCAGTTTTCATCTGACTGAATGAGAGGTGGCGCAAATTCTCTGGAACAATCATAGCGATAAGTTAAGGAAACCTATTGCGATCCCGGATTACTTCGACTCCCAAATGAAAACTTTTCAAGAGAGTACACGGATTAAGTTTTGTTTTTAAATTAAAAGGGCAATCTTCTAGTGAGTGTCCAAAGTTATCCGGGATTGCCTTGGTTTTTCTTTGATTCGCTCTGTGATTGGTCCAGAAATTCTTAACCAACCAGATGCAAAGCAAAACAATCACGACTCGAAGGCCCACGTTTTCCCGCGCTTTTAAGCAGTTTGCTTGTTTTCCCGCGCTTTGAGCAGTTTTCTTGTTTTCCCGCGCTTTGAGCAGTTTTCTTGTTTTCCCGCGCTTTGAGCAGTTTTCTTGTTTTCCCGCGCTTTGAGCAGTTTGCTTGTTTTGCTTTGAATTCTGATTGGCTTTTTCGGGTATTTTCCTTTTCTCTGATTGGCCGTTTTAATTACGTGGTTCTGGTTCTGCGACACTCAATCGAAAAGCGCATCATCTGTCGGTATGATTCCGTGACGTATTTATTTTGATTTAGGTCCAGGATTAAAAGACGAACGATCTTCAGAAGCACTGCGGCCAGTCGTATCAGTTCTCAACATTGAACTGAAAAATGTCAGGTAAAGTAATGAAATCAAACCTGTATTTGTTTCTTTTTTCAGTGTTGTTTTTGTTTGCTTGTTTACAGATACTGAAGCGGTGCCAAAGAGGAGTGCTGATCAAAGATGAAGAAAATTTAGGCCAAAATTTTGAAGCTACTGAATTGCGTGGTTTACTGCTCAACACTTTATAAACGGAGGAAATGAAAAGCTCTAAGCATGAATTAATCCTTACAAACTAAAAGCTGTGATTTTTGGGAAAAAATTTTATGGTATTTTTAAAGTTTGATTTTCGTTCGTCTCCACAGAAACTTGCGTAATGCAAAACCAGTGATACGTAAGAGAAAGACATCACTTCAGTCACCAGTTCCTCCCAGCTATCGCTTACATCATCGACTGTCGAGCCCAGTCCTCTCATATCAACGAAAGTTATCACCGCCTGGAACGCCTGGCAATGAAGCGCGTCTTCGATCGTCCTCTGAAAGCCAGGTGCCAAGTTCTAGATTGGCGCTGCCCTCACGAGTGCCTCCGCTTGGAGGGAAAAGAGCCCTGACACCAGAACTTCGATCCATTGCGACGCCAGAAATGGTCATAGAGAACATGACTTTAACACCGGAGGTCATCGATCTGGGTGAGTCTCTTCATAAGTGCTCTTTTAAGGCTTTTTACGGAGAGCAAATTATTTTATTTTTCATGTTTCAGTAATGCTTATTCTTTGCTGACTATGAGAAAGCTCACGAGGTTTAGAGTTTTAAGTTAGATGAGAGACCTGCTTGACCAATTCCAAGGTTTTTAAAAATTTAACGTGAATTTGCCACAATAAGTAATGAAGACAACAGAGTAACGGAGTACTCCTATGAACGGATTTTAAGTAACGTTCCCGGCAATAATTCTCCTGATTCATCGTTACTAGATTGGGTGTTATTTTTTAAATTAGCCTGATTTAGATAGTCATTTTTTATTGCTGTTATTTTTTTTTTTTCAGATCTGCTCACAAAACAAGGCCTAAACAATGACAAAGCTTCATCATTAGTTTTTTCCGGGGTGAGAGAAGTCACACCACCTCCTCCGTCCCCGCGTAGTGTGTCATGCAATAGTCAAGAGGACGTTGAACTGGAATCCGACACAACGAAAAAAGATAACGAATCAGTTATGACACGAACGTTTGAATCAGATTCACGCCCTACGTTTTGGATTCCCGTGGATGGAAGTAGCGCGGAAAAGAATGGACCAACCAGTGCTCCAACAGTTGGAGAATCGTCATCAAATGGGACAAAATTTTACATCGATCTTACTAACTTAGAAGCTTTAGCCACAGGCCAGTGCTCACTATGTGGAGATTCTGTTACCGAAACAACCAAATCAAAAAGAGGGTCTGTCTCATCTAACGCTGACAAAGAAATTTGTGAATCATGCCAACCACGCCGCCGTTCAAGTGAAGATGTTTTCTGGATCCCATTTACCGACAAAAGAAAAGCTTCTGCTTTGAAAAATTTGAGTGGAATGGAAAATGGACTTCGAGATGGTGCCTCGATAACGAATGGGAGGAAAAATTCTAAAGATAGGATCACCGAGCGAAGCAATGGAGAACCTCATCCTCAGAGCGAACAATCTGATGTGAGTTCTTCTGTTATGGAGGGCGGCGATAGCAAAGCTCTTGTTCTAAGCAAATCTGTCCTTCCTTCTTCCTCGGACATGACAGGTTATGATGTCTCTTGTGTTTGTGACAATAACACTGGCTTGTGCTCGTGTACAATTGTAAAGAAAGACGTGTCTTCTCCTTCAACTGATAACACTTTGAACAAAGCAAGTGGTGCTACAGGCGTCGTTAAGACAATAGGCGAGACAAGTTCTTTGATAGAATCTACCCTAGTTTCTCGGCCAGCGAATGAGTACGCCTCTTCTCCACGTGCATCTTCCTATTCCAAAAGTCAATCATCAGCGAGAAACGGAACTGACATTGTTCTAAAATCGTTTTCCGAAAATGATATTTCTAATCACTTGCCTGTGGAAGGCACAGTTAAACCAACACTGAAAAATTTCGAAGAAAACGAAAAGCACCTGGTCGAAGCTCATCAAAACGTACCAGGTCAAGCCGTAAAACAGCCGTTTGTGCGAGAGACCAACTCAGACAAAGATCGCGATGGTACAATTTCCAAGGCACCTGTAGAACCTAGTCCGCCGAAACATGCATGGGCAACACCCAGAGTAGAAGAACCTGGTTCGAGTGGTGTTAAAATCACAAACCCTTTCCCATCACCTGTGCCACCCGTGGACAAATCCGCTGTACATCCCCCGATTGGCCCCGCGGACGACAACAGGATGGGGAATAAAAAACACACATTGGGTAAAAAAGGAAAGAAATGTGGAGGAAAAACAGGGAATACTTGCAAAACTAAGCCTAGGACGAAGAGCAAAGTACCCGAACAAAACATTAAAGGCGGTAAAAAGAAAGGAAAGGCTAAAAAGAAAAGTGACATTAAAATGGTCACAGTGCAGCAAAGGGACGCCCAGGAGGAACTCGGGCTAAGGACGATATCCCAGGGAGGTTTGGACGTAGCCGAGGAATCCATGGACTATCTGTCCACCTTCCGCCCTTTCAGCATGTTTAAAGGAAAACATCCAATTCTTAGCCCAATACCAGAGTCGCCTCGAAGTACACTGGGTACTCCTCAGAACACAGAGGGTACCGCACAAGTCGTTGCCTCTCAGCAGCAAAGCGAAAAGGGCCCTGATGTGGCGGTTATAGGAGCTGGGAAGGATTCTGCGGGAATGGTGGAAGAAGGTGGATTCGATGTTGTGGACGGTGGAATGTTTAGTAGTTTGATTGGGATGTGTGTCCCTCGGCTTAGGTTTGGGAAATTCGACGTGGTTTCTGATTCGGGATCCGATGCAGAGAGTACTGAAGCTCTTGTTACACAACCTCGAGGTGGCAGGGTTACGAAGCAGCCACATGATTTTGCGGAAGAAGGTATTGCAAGAGATACAGAGAGTGTTGTGGGTGTGAAAGGGGTTGGTGCAAAACATCAGGTTGTGCAAGATGAAGCTGACGACGCTATGGAGGCCATTGTTAAACGCGAGCTTAGTTTGGAAGAGCAAAGAGAAAGTGGTAGGACAGATTCAGTGGATCAGACTTCTGTTTCGCACAATCAAACTACTAAGAACTTCTCGCCAGATGAGACGTTTCGTGCAGCGTCTAATTTATCACAAATCAGTACCGGGGAAGAATCACTTTTGAGTTACCGGTATTCCAGAGACTTCCCTTCTAAGATATTAGGCGAGTCAGATTTACCGAGTGAAGAGCGGACATCTTCGGAAGCGAGTTCATTCTCCGAGCAGTACTCGGATACGGACTCGTCGTACAACAGCTTGGGATCGGCCTCACCTCGGCCTCTTTCTCCGGCCTCTTCGCTGAACAGTAGCGATACATACTTCTCTTCGCCACGTGACTCTTCGTGTCCCGAAACACCGACTCCGGAACGAGAAATGCGCTCGGAAAATTCGGTAGAAATTGATTACTACGAACAAGTGGCGAGAGAGAAGTCATCCATCAGCAGCAGTAGTAGCAGTAGTTCTACAATTCGCACTCGGTCTAACATCTCGCTTGAAAGTTTGGGTAATATTTCCCAGGGCTCCATAGGAAGTTTCGCTCCTTCAATCGCTGAAAACGTGGTGCGAAGTCGACTCAGTGCGTCGTCTCGTAGCCAGTCCTCCACAAGCTGTGAAGAGGAGATAGTTTGGAAGAAGGGCAACATACTTGGAAAAGGCGCGTTTGGAACGGTAAGTTACTGATACTAGGCTTTACGGAGTAAAAACTATCAAGGAAAACTAGTTAGCGAAATCCAGAACCATTGTTCACGTTTCTGGTGTAGCTATTGGAATTCATCTATGTATAATAAAGGTAATTAACGTAGTTGCTCAACCCTTGTAGTTCAAACGGTAAGTTACTGACACTGAGCGTCATGGATTACAAACCATGGATGAAAACCCGTTGGCAAAATCCAGAACTATGAGTATATTGTTCATATGAAAGTATAGTTGTGTAGGATCTTTTCTTAGCGTATTTCAGACAATCTGCATAAGCGCGGTACTTGCGCTAATTGACGTCATCTTTTGTCAAAAACTTAAATCTCGTCGTTCTTTTTATTAGTATGTGATTGAAAGTGTACTTGTGGTTTAGCTCCGGATTACGTATTGAGTGAATTAAAGTATACTTCTGAAGTGCAAAATCAAGTAAATAGAGTAAGGAACCATCCCATTTTGACTCGGTGTATTATATCATTTGCTTCATTAAACATTTAATTTATCAAATAGAAGCAGTTAAAACGTCCATACTCATCATGGTTAAGATCAAGGTATCTGGTATCAATATTTCTTCAAAGCATTGGTAAATTGTTTAGCACTAATGTTTTATCCTCTCATTTTTTGTGGTGTCTTTGTGCAGGTTTGGTGCGGACTCACCAACACAGGAGAAATGATCGCTGTCAAACAAGTGGAGCTCAACCACAGCAATTTTGACGAGGCTGAAGAGGTACGTTGACTTTCTGCAAATTTTTCGGCTGAGTAATTTAAACTTTAACACTAATACAAATTCCAAATTAATTACATTGAACAAGTCAATTCAATCAATTTGAGGTCAGCTCAAAACAGAATACAAGATTCCTTGAAATAAGCCGCCTTGATTATTTACCTAGTTAGAAAATTAGTGTTAAAAATACTCTAACCTCATTATAGAAATAAGATAATGACAATAAAAGATAGGCACTGAACTTATCATAAACATAGTTAAACAATGTCTTGCAATAAAAAATTGGCACTGAACTTATCATAAAATTATTAAACAATTTCTTGCGAAAGACTGGTAAGGTGTTAGATTCTTTAATGCTGAGAGGTAATTCGTTCCATGTGCGACAAACCCGAGTATTGCAGCAACGGGCTTTTTTCTCCTTTCTACCACCGAGGAAGGATCGATTTTAATTGATTCACAAAAGCAAAAGCAAATTGTAAATTTTATTACACAAAGCTAAGAATAGCATTGGGGGTAAGGTTCTAAAGAAATTGTGGTGCTGCGTCGGTGGGGATTTTACGAGATAATTTGGTTCAATCGACTGAATTAATAACATAATTGACCACCGCAAAGAGTTTCGAAAGCTAAAAACTCGGAACTAAAAGTTTAAAAGCTAGGAACTCTTTACGGTAGCCAAGTATCAACTCAGTTGATAAAATTTAATTATCTAAGAATGGTATAGTGGGTCGAAATTCCAATGTCCCGTTTTTAAGTCTAATTAGGGTAGGCAAATCACTGACCCTTAAACTTCCAAATTCTCTTTATGGTACCCTCTCTAACTGCCATTATATTTCCTTAGTTAGTTTATTTAGAAATTATTTCAATATTCAGCGTCTTGCATCTTTTATTTTCATGTTAGCAATACGAGAAACTCCAAGAAGAAGTGTCATTGTTGAAATCGTTACAACACGAAAACATCGTCAAGTGAGTACAGATCGATTTTTATTTATTTATTTATTATTTATTTATTTGTTTTTTGTATTAGGAGGGACTAGTTGCTAGCTTGAACAGTCTGACGTTTTTTCTTGTGCTAATTAATTTTCTGACCATCATTCTCAGGTTCATTGGAACATGTTTAGATGGGGGTGTAGTAAATATCTTCATGGAGTTCGTCCCAGGAGGGTCCATTGCCTCCATACTTGCACGGTAAGGTTCCTAATTTCTACTTAAAGTGACATAGTAACTCTCCGATCTTATTATTCCTGTGCTTAACATCCAAACTTCTAAGTTTTATGACCTCAAAGTTGTGGAAGATGTTTCCATCATTTGAAAACACTAAGTCTTTTATAGATTGTGGTGTCCATGAAAATGGTATTGAAGAAGAAGATTCCCAATTGCTTCACAGCATGTTTTGATCGTTTCTTTAGACACATAAGTTTTCCATCGTGATAGTACAGCCCCTTTAAACAATAACACCTTTCATTATCAGTAAATTGCAGTCCGCGAATCAAGATTAATCTCACCAGAAGTTGTAAACAGATACTGTAAACATCTGTTTACGCTGATCTGATTACTAAGGGTTATTTTATTATCCCATATCGGCCAAATTCGAAAGGTTGCTCATTACTCAGTCTGTCCCATTTGGAGTTTAACAGTCAACTGTTAGCGTGCAATTTACCCGGTCTGTAGAAAGCGGACATCATTTAATGACTGGACACTAGCGAGTCTTCCACTAGTTTATAAAATAATAACTCTGTTACCTGTTTCTTTTTCAGATTTGGTTGCCTTGACGAGCCCGTGTTTAGTCGTTACACGAAGCAGCTGCTGTCGGGCGTGTCTTATCTCCATAGAAACAACGTCATTCATAGGTATTTGAGTCAATCCCGTCTTCCACCAAGTCTGATATCAGTTTGTCGTCATTAACGGTTATTTTTTCTTTCTTGGGTGTTCATGTATTTAATGTTACTTTATCCTTTTTGCTACTCAGAGATATCAAGGGTGGTAATATTCTTATTATGCCAAGCGGCGTCCTTAAGTTGATCGACTTTGGTTGTGCCAAACGTCTTTACATGGTAAGGTTTGCTGCTTGCTTTAGAGTAGGGTGTGGGGGACGCGGTGACCTGGTATTCAGCACGCAGGACTCGGGGTCGAGAGAGTTGGGTTCGAGATCTGACCGGGTCATCGTGTCGTGTTTTTGGGCAAAACACTTTACTTTCACAGTGGCTCTCTCCTCCAATGGAGTCTAAATGACCAAGACAGAATTTCTCCTTACAATATCAGTACAAAATCAAGAAGACAAGTGATGAGAACCAAGAAAAATATCAATTAGAGGATTATTAGTTGATCCAATACCAAATTCTCAGAAGTAAAATCAGAAGAATCGTATAGCAGATAGAAAGGAGAATTACTAATGAGATCTTGGAAGTTAAACGGTTAATGAGGCGGTGTTCTATTTTCACGTGTTCTGTGTCTTCTACGCCGAGAAGGAACTCTTAATGTGAACCGGTGAATTATCCGATATCGGTATTCAAAACCCTTTCATTGTCGTTAAAGCGATCCAAAAAGTACCATGACCTCAAATTCAACTACTTTTGTTTCAGAATCTGAGCATGAGTAGAAGTAACATCCTTCGCTCCATGAAGGGTACGCCATATTGGATGGCACCAGAGGTTATACGGGAGACTGGGCATGGCCGTAAGTCTGATATCTGGTGAGTGTGATCATCAGTTACAACAAAACTTAACATAGCTAGTATGGTATTTCTGTGAAATTACTTCCCAGTAAAAGTCTTGCTGGTAATCCAATGTGGTATTATTGCACGCCCGCGTGTACCCAATGTCAGTCAACTCTAGAGATTTTTTCTAATAAAAGCCAAAATCGAACCATCGACTATTTGGGATAATTTGGTATTACCAGCTGATTTGATGCGGTAAATTGGCCACCGTTAAGAATTTCAACGCTGACGTTTCCCCTCGTCAGAGCCTCCTCATTCTGCGCATTCGTCTGACGAAGGGCTAACTTCGAAACTTCAGTGTTGAAACTCTTTACGGTGGCCAATTGACGTTATCAAGTCAGTTTATAGCACCACAGTTTCTTTAGAAACCTACCCGCTTTATTCATTGACTATTTGGTCGACTGATTCTAAATTGCTATTGCTTTGTTTTCTTTGTTTAAAATGAGTTTTTTTTTTTAAACAGGAGTGTTGGTTGCACAGTCTTTGAAATGGCAACTGGAAAACCTCCATGGTGCGTTCACGAAGATTTCATTGTTGTCTGATATGACCTGAATCATGTTCGAATATACCATACTTACTTATTACACTCCCTGCTAGCAAAGGAAATTCTGAGATTCATAAGGTTTGGCCCAGTTGTTTAAAGAGTGGACGACGCTATCTGACGGATAAAGAATGGAGAACGGAACATAATGCGCTCTCCACCGGATAGGGATTCATCCAGCGGATAGCGTTATCCAACCTGGGTCCGGTTTGTGTGTATGTGTGTTGGGGGCGTTGATACAGTTTTTTCGGTTTCGGAATAAGGAAAGCTTTCATGTAGTACGTGTATTAAATTTCAAAATAACAACGAAGTATTATGTTGCTTTCAGAAATGTAGTGTAGTAATTTAGCTGCATCTTCTGTTTTATTGCCAGGTCTGACATGCCTCCCATGGCAGCCATCTTTGCAATTGGAAGTGGTTCTTTAGCAGTGCCACAACTTAGTGAGGATTTCTCATCTGCTGCCCGAGACTTTGTCAGCAAGTGTCTCACGAGGTTGGTTTCCTTGTTGCATTATTAGGCCTTCTTCTGAGTTTTTTCGGCTTTTTTTCTTGTTCTTTATGATTAAAACAGCTTTGATCACCCCTCCCATTTTTTTTAATTTTAGGGACCCAGATTGGCGGCCTTCGGCCGATGAGCTGCTGAAGCATCACTTCCTGACGGACACCTCATGATAGGAGACGCGAGTAGATGCACCTTGATTTATACCATTGCAAGGAAAGGAACAATAGAAACATCGAATGTAAAATATGCCATTTGCAAAGCAGTACATGGTTAAGAGTTACTGCTGTTCTTTTGCAATATCCATAGTTCGTATGCACACTACAGTGAAATTTACAATGAATAAATTTCTCTCCTTTTTCAAAAGGATAATGTATCGTCTTCTCTTTGTAAAGCAGACACAAAAAAAGACTTTATTTTATACCAATGCTTAAATTATTGCGTATGATCCTAGTTAAGCCACAAGTATTTTAATAGAAGGTGGTCGAATTAAAGGATCAATGTACCATACAGAAAGAGTTGTCTTTGCGTTCTTAACCTTTTTATGCCTTGCATTTTTTTATAGTCAAAAATTTCATCGTGCGTGAAGTAGAAAAACGTTGACTTGTTGACTGGTGACGCAATTGGATGGCAGTAAGACTGTCGCAAAATTCAAGGTTAACAATGCACGAGTTCGAATTCAAAATACAAGCGCGATAATTCGAATCCTCTTTACCTTGATGTGCTTTAATGTAGTCCAAGAAGATGAAGGGAATAATGCGACAGGCAAATACGTTTAAAAAGATAAATTGCAGGTCCTGAATTTTCCTGCCCGCATTTTAACTGGCACCAATAAGTAGCAGCATGTATACCCCGTGTTACAAGAGTTCAATTGGTTACCAGTTTGTCTTAACCCTTTCACTCCAAGGAGTGACCAAGACATAATTTCTCCTTACAATATCCATGTAATATCGACCAGACAAGTGATGAGAATAGAGAAAACTATTAATTTGGGGATAGTTAGTTGATCCAATACTAAATCCTCTGAACTAACACTATAAGAATTGTTTTAAAATAGAGGAGAAAATAATCAAGTCTTCTGTCTGTGCTGAATAGAGTACAAGATTTGGAGCGCTAGACTTGCTCGTTTCGGCACAGCACTCCATTCGGCATTATAGATCTCGCCCCCTCACACGTAGATAAAAAGTTTGTCAAAAGATCAGATATTTAGTCCGCTAGTAAAAGAAAAAAAAAGTCAAACTGTAGATCCCATGCACAAGTCTACTCCGGTCAGCGGACCTTTCGTTATTGAACTGTAGCAGCGTGGAACTCCTTCTTCGAGGAGTTGAAGAAGCTCGAGAGTGTAAAAAACTTAAAAACGAAACTCCACTTCCTTCTTTTTGACAAGTTTTAACTGTACACACAATAGTATTGAAATTAGATTCTTCGGTAATTTTAAGAATTCTGATTATATGCATATCAAATTGATTTTAGCATCTTATAATTTGTCTTTAGGAGAGTTATGAGCATATTTTTTAATTGTTTATTGTAGTATTTATACAAAATCTTTAATCTGACACTGAAAAGCCTCGAGGGGAGGATTTGAATAAAGTATATGTATATGTATACCTTACAACATTCTCTATCATCGGAAACAACACATCTTTGATCCTAATGCTTGGCCACAACACTCAAATTCGACGCGAAATTATGTTAACAATAAGGAATGACTAGCCAATGACCTTCCCTTAGTTAGTCAAGGAAGGGTGGGGGTTGGGAAGAAAGATGACTAAAAATTGCGGCAGGTCGCAATCATCATGGACAACTGGATGCATCTATTTCATGTAAACCCCTACCAGCTCCTTTCATTTTACCACGGGCTGCAGCCTTTCACTTGCAATCTGTAAAAATATTTCAGAGTAGAGCTGAAGGATAAACTTTATTGCCCAATAATTACATTTGTGATGGACATATATAATGTATGATATAATCTTTTCTGACAAAGAGCAAGACGTAACTAATGCGAGAAATGAAAAGGGTTGCTAAATATCATCAGCAATCTACGTACTCTAAGTGAGATGAACAGAACAATTCGGTTGGTCATTCCGGCGGCTATATCAAGTATGAGAGGCTATTATAATTAACTGATAAATGAAGGCAATAATATTTAAATAGCTAAGCCTACAATGTATACGCGTCTCATAGCTGACCTCTCAGAAATATATCGCTCTAAACGTTGAAAGAAAGCTATAAACTTGCAAAAACGCACTTGAATTACCTTCATTACGTAGAATGTACAATTTTGTGGGTTTTTTTCATTTGGCTTCGTTGTATAATTCTCTCATTTGGATATCGATTTAAATATTCATCCATTTATTAATACATGATCATTGATGTTTTGAGCAACAATTTTAAATCATTGGTTTTTAACAGATTAGGAAAAATTCTGAAAATGGTGTAGCAGTGTATCGTGTCAGCGATATTTTATAGGCAATGATATCACATGCTAAATATGTATTGAACATATACCTAAAATTTTATTTTAAATTTTGTGTGAGTCTCTAATTGATAAATCTCGAGTAGCAGCACAAGTGACTTCTATCTCATGATATTTATAGATTTATCAGAGTTACCGCAACTGTACCATTTGACCTTTATACACCAACACACAATCATCCTTTTGTTTCCTACGTGTCAAACTTTAAAGTATTTTTGGAATATTTTTATTTTTAGCAAAACATGCTACCGCCATTGGCACTTTTTGGGTTATTAACTTGAATAATATATTTCCTTGAAAAGTAGAAGGAAGACACAAGAATGATCGCTGGTCCTCCTTATTGGATTATTGATTAATTTGCTCCTATCTACTTACGGCGGCAAAATCGATTGAACCGCTCCTACAGAGGGTCGCTTTCAACTACTGGGCTCTACAATTGACAGAGACTTTCTGTATAGACAGAGACTTTCTGTCATGAGAAATACGATTAAACATTCATTTATCATCAAAACCGCAAGCAGCAAACACCCCTTTTGACTGAAATTCGTTTATTTTACTCACCATTTCGTTGTAGTGGTATTTTAATTGTTCTAATGGTAACTTAAACAATCGTTTGTTGATTTTTTCCAGGCGTTTTTTGAGCTCGGCCTGGGGTTCTCTTTCTTTTCTAATCTTTTTAGTTCTTCCAGGAGGTATTTTGCCTTTATGAAATTCTTTTAGCTTACGTTCTATTTCCTCTTTTTCCTCTAGAAGCTGCTCTTCCCAATTTTTAGGGGTTAGTTTTAAACAATTAAACCCGCTATTAGATAATGACCAGTCTATGGAGCCACGCCCATAGCTGCTCAAAAACTGATTGGCACCATTAAAATAGTTGCCACCGAAAAACGAATCTCCATGTTTGGCGATGCTATTAGGTGAAGGGTGCCCTCCTTCAATTATAAGCTGCTTTTCATTTATATACGTCGAGAACTTTTTAGCCTCTACCCCCCACAATAGCCAAACAGAAGGACCCGCTGTCTTAACCTCAATATGCCTGATCAGGGATATGGTGAAATCTTTCCATATTTTTGAGTGACTTTCATACATATCCTTGTCAACTGCTTCCTTCGGAGGCTTGTGTGGACATGTAAGAGCCGCGTTAAGCAGAAGGACGCCTTGCCTTGCCCATTTAATAACATTGCCTTTATCAATGTCCACAGGGAAACCTTCAAAGGCGACTTCTAAAAACATGTGCAGTACCGCTGGAACAAAACGAGGTTTTTCCACGTGAAATGCCACACCAGTAGCCACGTCTTTTTGTGGAGTTGGATCCTGGCCTAAAATCACCACTCTCACTTTCTCTGGTTCCACCAGCTCCAAGGCCCTAAACAACCATGGCATTTGTGGTTCAATGGCGTCTTCCAGTTGTTTACCTATCTTAATAAGATCGTCTGCCAAACGTTTCAACAAGGAGACGCCGTTAGATTTCTTTTGCAGCTCTTTGAAAAAAGGTTTCCATGGCTTCGGAATACATTTTTTTAAATATTCAGGATCGTCTATTCTGTCTTTGCTGTACTTGACTTTGCACCATTCCGATTTGACTAAACAATCTAAGGAAAAGGAAGGAATAAAAATGAATAACTGAATGAATAAAAAGATAAATTCCAATTTGAGTAGAGCAACATATATCTACGAACCCTCCGAAACAGGATCCCAGGGTAACAGAACATCTTTCCATACTTAACAATGTATTTGGATGGTTTGTAAATGTTTCACTTTAAAAGATAAGCTCTTGCGTAAACGAATACTTAGGATAAATAAAAACACAAAAAACGCTGCTCATATACAGCAAGCAGGCTCAAATGTCATCCAAACATTTAAAATAGTGGACTCTACCCTGTTAAAAACAAATTTAAACCACGCCCCTGTTGATCATTATTAAAAAGCACATTCTTGATTCTTCTTGAATACTGCTGCTTTTTTAACTAAGAAAAGAAAACATCCTGTTATTTTACACACCTGGTTTCCAAGCGAACAACAAGACAATCAACAGATACTTCGACGCCATGATCTTTACACATGAAGTTTCAAAGAAATGTATGATCCACCTAAATTGTAAGGTATATGGAAAAGATTCACCAACCCGCAACTGAAAATGTCTCGTCGAGCGAGAAATCAACTGACATGATGCTTAAGATGATTCCTCAGAAAGAAGTTTTTGAACAATTTTTTTTTAACTTTTCGTAAATTTTTCCTGCCAATGTCTGTTTCGAAAAATGAAATAGTGAGAAAAATAGGTCACCAGGCTTGTTTAAAAGATATGATGGGCTAAAATTACCTCATTTATGCCTGTACTGGCGCTAATCGCGCTACTTCATCGCTTCACGGTACATTTTGCGGTAGCTGGAAGCTAGGGTTTTTATAGTAATAATTGATAAAAAAAAACTAAATAGCTAGAAAGTCTCGAGTGTATGGAGCGATTTGGTATATAATTTGAGGAAATATCACGCAATTTTAAGAAAAATCCATTCAAAACGTTCCTCGACTCATTGCTTGTAAGGTCATAATTTGTATCCTCGAGTAACGCGCTTTGACCATACTGTTAGTTACATCTTTCTTTCACCTCGATGTTTTTTTCTTCAATTTAATAAAACAATAATTTTCTCCAATGTAACGGTGATAATTTGTACACTAGAATTATGCAATATGTTGATTGTCGTACTTGTTCAAAAACTTAAGACCATCATACCCCTTAAAAGGTGTAGTGATTGAAAAACAATACCGCGTTCTCGGAATGCGCGCGCTTTTTCGCCTGATTACGAGATTTATATGCGCAGTATGGGATGCGCAGTGCAATACTGAGGAATCACCTAAATTCATGATTAAAAATGAAATTTGCAATAACATGTAATGTAAAAATGAACGAACATGGTTTTATTCGAGTACAGTGGAAGCACCCATAGGCGAAGAAAAGAAAAAGAAAATGATAGGCAAAAATTTGGCCATATGGTAAATCGAAATGTATACAACTTAAAGTTCATGACTTCCTTTTTGCGCTTTAATCTGTACAGCTGGATTTTAAACTTAGAGTAATTTCCTTCGCACAATTTGAGAAGTTGGGGAGTAAGCTGTCAAACGGTTAGCGCAGAAGATTAAATGAAGAAAGAGGAAAAGTAGTTCTAGCTACTTCTTTTCGCTCAAGATATGTTGAAAAGAAAGGCGGAAAGAAAGAAAGAAACATGAAGAGGTTCATGGGGAACAGAACATTACCTGAGTTTCTGGAGTCCGCAGCAACAAAAGTCCCTCTAAGACACAGCCTAACGAATTTGAGGACTGAAATAACCAAATCTGTGTTTACTTCAAGCTTTATCCTTCACTGAGTAATGTTTAATTGTGGTAGCATAATCACATTCCCTTATTAAAAATGAAAGACACAAATTTCTTGCTTGTGGATGCATTAAGTTCTGTTCCAAATTTTTAGATGTCTAATGGGATCTTGCTTGTACCCGCAGATGACGCAAGTAAGTTGATATCCGTGAAAGAAAGATGAACAGAAAATGCATCAAAAATGTACTAAAAATGAATCCAGTTCTCGAACCGCGATGGAAATTATTCGTCTTATCGCGAATGTTGGATGAAAGAAAATCGGATCCTCGAATTCTCCAAGAGCATGGTCATGTATCTGTTAAATACTTAGCACTTAAAGGATCATGAAAGTAAATGTAGAGAACAACGCGAGTTGGTTTTTAAGTGTAACAAATATAGCAATAAAACACCCGCCATTTTTCGCAACAGAAAAATCAATTATTGGACACAAAGTTCAAAGTTGTTTTCCTTTCCATGGTTAGTGGAGGATGGTCAAAGAGCTTAAGAACACTTCTCATCCTATAGCGTTAAAAGTCGAGGACAAGCAATGAAGTCACAGAAACACATACAGTCATGTAGAAATTTGTTTACGGCGAGATAGATACTGAGTGAAATCGTTACAATCTCGACGGGAACTTCATAGGAAGGTTTTTATCGTACGCGAGGAGAAGGCCATAGGATAAACGTGTGTGTGGAGAAGAAAAAATATCATTATCCTCGCACTTCCTTTTAATCACTTTCAGATGTACATGTGAAATTAAACTTCACAGTGATGTCTGTTAGAACCACGAAAGTAGAAGTCTTTATCCTACATGATTTATGTTGTGAAGTGCTCAGTTAGTTTGTTCCGATTTAATGATTTGTTTATATTTAGTATCTACTCATTATTTTAATTTACAGTGCAAGGTTGATTGAGGTTCAACCTAAAAATGAGTTTGCTGTTTTTGACTGTCATTTCTCAAGTCCAGTACTCGAACCGAGATGGAAATTATTCGTTTTGTCACGAATGGTGGATAAAAGGAAAAACATCTTTGTCGAGGAAACAAATATCGGACTTGTCCTTACACCTTCGAATTTACGCTCCAATGTTTTACAGAGTTTTGAACGAAACTCGTCAGAATCTTATTTTAAGCGGCCACGGGAGATTATAAACTTCATATAACCTCTTGACGGCCTTAAGTCAAGTCTGCCACAACTAAAATAACGAAGTTTCGATCAGCTTGTGGAATCATTGTCAAATCCATTAAAAACCATTAGTAATCTGATACTTGAAACCAAGGGTAACTGCTTTGAAGGCAAAGAGATTCTATTGTTTGTAAAAATTGAGATTAACAAAAGGAACTTTATAGCATCCATGTCAAGATTAATCCAGTTTTTTTAAATCATTTCTTGTGCGCCATACCGATTCCATCAGGTTGTCAACGTCATTTTGGCTTTAGCATATATTAAAAAATGCGAGTACCTGGGTTAGCGATGGCCTCTCTACATAAAAATAGATGAAAAGTTCCGATTGTGCTATAATTCATTAGGACATGAACACTTAGAAGCGACAATGGCACGCATGTACCACCTACATCGGGTATCATCCCTCCCCAATGTTTTAAATTAGCGAAGAGCGAGGTTATGTATCTGTTAAATACTTGGCGCTTTAAGGATCATGAAAGTAAATGTGGAGAACACGGCAAGTGTAACAAATGTAACCTGATGATAAAACATCCGCCATTTCTCGCAGATCAATTTCTGGACACAAAGTTCAAAGTTATTTTCCTTTCCATGGTTAAAAGACCTGATCAGTGGAGGATGATCAAAAAGCTTGAGAACGTTCTCATCCTATAGTGTTAAGAGTCGAGCACAAGCAATGAAGTCACAGAACCACATACAGTTAGGTAGAAATTTGTTTATAGCGAGATAGATGCTGATTGAAATCGCTATGCTAATTCTCGACGGGAACCTCATGGGAAAGTTTTCATCAAACGCGAGGAGAAGGCCACAAGATAAACATGTTTGAGGAGAAGAAAAAATATCATTTGATTTTTCCTCAATTATTTGAGATGTACATATGATATTAAACCTCACAATGATGTCTGTAGGAACCAAGAAATTAGAAGTCTTTATTTTATATGATTTATGTTATGAAGTGTTCAGTTAATTCATTCCGATTTAATGATTTGTTTATATTTAGTGTCTACTTATTATTTTGATTTACAGTACAAGGTTGCTTGAGGTTTAGTCCTTACAACGAGTTTCCCGTTTTTTAACTGTCATTTCCCGCTGTTGCGGGATTCTTCGCCCTTGAATATAGTTTCTCAAAGTAGTTGTCTTGCGCACTTTTTTACTAGGTCCTTGTTATTGTTTGGACTTGTCTCATTATTTTGAAGCCCATATGCAAGACTCATGATTTAATGTAAGGCTGTGCAAGTAGCTTTTACCCTCGAGTAGTTTGTCCTTGCATTGGTCGTCAATAAAGACTTGCTTATCGAAGTTTCCGATGAATGGGTCTATCCATTTCATTGGATCTCCATTTAAGTGTTTGCTCTTGTATTTCATCGCATGCATTAAGAACGTTAATTTTTAATCGTGAGATTCTCGTGGAAAGTTTTGAGTTGGTTTTCTGATCCGAAATGTTTCAGTTAAATCATCCAAGATCAGTTGGCCCGTGTGCCCATTCATGTCTGCCAATAGACAACTTCCCCCCCTCCCTTGAAGAAACGCACAGATTAAAGAGCATTTTTAGTTGTAAGCAGGACTTGCATGTACCACAGGTACAGTTTTGAGTGTCACATCGAAAAGGTTTTTTTTTACTTCACTTAACATCTGCATCTTTTGTGTAGGCAAAATCTGCGAGTTTATCGACAGCTAAGCAAATTGTGCCACTCACATATATTTCTTAGAGCCAGAAGTTTATCATTGTAAACGAAACGATTCTTGTTTTGCATTGGTGTTTTACCATTTGTTATTGTAACTGTTTACAAGGCTCGCTCTCTCTCTTCCCTTAGGAAAACCGAGGAAAAGGTCACAGGGTTGCTCAAAGGAGATTTCTGTACCTGAAGATAGGTATAATGATTATAAACACTCTTTTTATAATTGTTCCATGTCTTTCAAGCAGTTGCACAAAGTGATCCCGCATTCTTTTGGTCTCCTGGTTGCCAGTAGATCAGTGTTTTGTGTATTTAGTTGTTCATACATTTGTTGTTCTACATACTTATTACGTCCATATCGCTCTTTTTGTATGTTTTCTGTGTAGAACAAGCCATCCCGTATCAAGAGAAGCGTCTGACGTGCGCACGCCTAAAAATTCCGTCGGCTCTAAAACCCGAGTTATCCCCTAGTTCCAGGGCCAGCTCCGGGTTTGTTGGTAGAGGAAAGCCTGGTAAGCAAGATTTTACAGGCTTGTGAATGGTTTGATTCGCTTTCTCGACTGTTCTTGAAACAATACATTAAAATTATGGGAAGAAGTTTAAGGGTTATGGAGGACTTCGGAGAGCATGGCTTATTTAAACCATAAACAAAGGTATCACTTCTAAGAAAAAGGAGGTCAATTAAGAATTCATAAAATTGGAAAATAAAGAAACCTCGTGGAAGTCACGATTGGTTTCGGTTTTCATCTGACTGGTTGAAAGATGGCGCAACTTCTCTGGAACAATCATAGCACTAAGTTCAGGAAACCTCTGGCGATCCCGGATTACCGTCGGCTCTCAACTTTTCTAGGGAGTACACCGATTAAGTTTTGTTTTAAGTTTTCTTGTTTTCCCGCGCTTTGAGCAGTTTGCTTGTTTTGCTTTGAATTCTGATTGGCTTTTTCGGGTATTTTTCTTTCCTCTGATTTGCTGTTGTGATTATTTTGGTATGGTTTTACGACTCGTAATCGAAAAGGGCTCTATCTGTCGGTATGATTGACGCATTTACTTTGATCAAGCTGGTCGAAGATGGAGAAAATTCGGGACAAAATTGCGTGATTACTTGCTTAATATCGGTGAAAGTGAAAGGCTCTAAGCATGAATTGATCCTTATAAACTTGACGCTGTGATTTTTGGGAAAAAGTGTTATTTTATTTTAAAATTTAATTTTCGTTCGCCTCCATAGAAACCTGCGTGATGCAAAACCAGTGATACGTAAGAGAAAGACATCACTTCAGTCACAGTTCCTCCCGGCTATCGCTTACATCATCGACTGTCGAGTCCAGTCCTCTCATATCAGCGAAAGTTATCACCTCCTGGAACGCTTGGCAAAGAAGCGCGTCTTCGATCGTCTTCTGAAAGCCAGGTGCCAAGTTCTAGATTGGCGTTGCCCTCACGAGGGCCTCCACTTGGAGGGAAGAGAGCCCTGACACCAGAACTTAGATCCATTACGACGCAAGAAATAGCCATAGAGAACATAGCTTTTACGCCGGAGGTCATCGATCTGGGTGAGTCTCTTAATAATTACTCTTTTAAGGCTGTTTACAGAGTGGAAATTATATTAATTTTTCTCGTTTCTGTAATGCTTATTCTTTGCTGATTATGAGAAAGTTCACGAGGTTTAAAGTTTATAGTTAGATGAGAGACCTGCTTGACCAACTCTAAGGTCTTGAAAAATTCAACGTGAATTTGCCACATTAAGTAATCAAGACAACAGACTAACGGAGTGCTCCGACGAACGAATGTCAAGTAACGTTCCCGGCAATACTTCGCCTGATTCATCGTCACTGGATTGGGTGTTATTTTGAAATTAACTCGAATTAGATAATCACTTTTTATTGTTATTTTTTTTTTAGATCTGCTCACAAAACAAGGCCTAAACAATGACAAAACTTCATCATTAGTTTTTTCCGGGGTGAAAGAAGTCACACCACCTCCTCCGTCCCCGCGTAGTGCGTCATGCAATAGTCAAGAGGACGTTGAACTGGAATCCGACACAACGAAAAAAGATAACGAGTCAGTTATGACACAAACATTTGAATCAGTTTCACGCCCCACGTTTTGGATTCCCATGGATGGCAGTAGCGCTGAAAACAATGAGCCAACCCGTGCTCCAACAGTTGGAGAATCGTCATCAAATGGACAAAATTTTACATCGATCTTACTAACTTAGAAGCTTTAGCCACAGGCCAGTGCTCACTATGTGGAGGTTCTGTTCCCGAAACAACCAAATCAAAAAGAGGGTCTGTCTCAGCTAACGCTGACAAAGAAATTTGTGAATCATGCCAATCACGCCGCCGTTCGAGTCCCATTTACCGACAAAAGAAAAGCTTCGGCTTCGAAAAATTTGAATGGAATGCAAAATGAACTTCGAGATGATGCCTCGATAACGAATGGGAGGAAAAATTCTAAAGGTAGGATCGCCGAGGAAAGCAATGGGGAACCTCGTCCTCAGAGTACACAATCTGATGTAAGTTCTTCTGTTATGGAGAGCGGCGATAGCAAAACTCTTGTTCTAAGCAAATCCGTCCTTCCTTCTACAAGTTATGATCTTTCTTGTGTTTGTGACAATAATACCGGCTTGTGCTCGTGTACAATTGGAAAGAAAGATGTGTCTTCTCCTTCAACTGATAACACTTTGAACAAAGCAAGTGGTGCTACAGGCGTCGTTAAGACAATAGGCGAGACAAGTTCTTTGGTAGAATCTACTCTAGTTTCTCGGCCAGCGAATGAGTACGCCTCTTCTCCATGTGCATCTTCCTATTCCAAAAGTAAATCATCAACGAGAAACGGAACTGACATTGTTCTTAAATCGTTTTCCGAAAATGATGTTTCTAATCACTCGCCTGTGGAAGACAAAGTTAAACCAACGCTAAAAAATATCGAAGAAAACGAAAAGCACCTGATCGAAGCTCATCAAAACGTGCCAGGTGAAGCTGCAAAACAACCGTTTGTGCAAGAGACCAACTTAGACAACAATCGCGATGGTACAATTTCCAAGGCACTTGTAGAACCTAGTCCACCGAAACATGCACGGGCAACACCCAGAGTAGAAGAACCTGATTCGAGTGGTGTTAAAATCACAAACCCTTTCCCATCACCTGTGCCACCCGTGGACAAATCCACTGTACATCCCCCGATTGGCCCCGTGGACGACAACAGGATGGGGAATAAAAAACACACATTGGGTAAAAAAGGAAAGAAATGTGGAGGAAAAACAGCGACTACTTGCAAAACTAAGCCTAGGACGAAGAGCAAAGTACCCGAACAAAACATTAAAGGCAGTAAAAAGAAAGGGAAGGCCAAAAAGAAAAGTGACATTAAAATGGTCACAGTGCAGCAAAGGGACGCCCAGGAGGAACTCGGGCTAAGGACGATATCCCAGGGAGGTTTGGATGTAGCCGAGGAATCCATGGACCATCTGTCCACCTTCCGCCCTTTCAGCATGTTTAAAGGGAAATATCCAATTCTTAGCCCAATACCAGAGTCGCCTCGAAGTACACTGGGTACTCCTCAGAACACAGGGGGTACCGCACAAGTCGTTGCCTCTCAGCAGGAAAGCGAAAAGCGCCCTGATGTGGCGGTTATAGGAGCTGGGAAGGATTCTGCGGGAATGGTGGAAGAAGGTGGATTCGATGTTGTGGACGGTGGAATGTTTAGTAGTTTGATTGGGATGTGTGTGTCGGCTTAGGTTTGGGAAATCCGACGTGGTTTCTGATTCGGGATCCGATGCAGAGTGTAGTGAAGCTCTAGTTTCACAACCTCGAGGTGGTAGGGTTACGGAGCAGCCACATGATTTTGCGGAAGAAGGTATTGCAAGAGATACAGAGAGTGTTATGAGTGTTGAAAGAGTTGGTGCGAAATATCAGGTTGTGCAGGATGAGGCTGACGACGCTATGGAGGCCATCGTTAAACGCGAGCTTAGTTTGGAAGAGCAAAGAGAAAGTGGTAGGACAGATTCAGTGGATCAGACTTCTGTTTCGCATAATCAAACTACTGAGAACTGCTCGCCAGATGAGACGTTTCGTGCAGCGTCTAATTTATCACAAATAAACACTGGGGAAGAATCACTTTTGAGTTACCGGTATTCCAGAGACTTCCCTTCTAAGATATTAGGCGAGTCAGATTTACCGAGTGAAGAGCGGACATCTTCGGAAGCGAGTTCATTCTCCGAGCAGTACTCGGATACGGACTCGTCGTACAACAGCTTGTGATCGGCCTAACCTCGGCCTCTTTCTCCGGCTTCTTCGCTGAACAGTAGCGATACATACTTCTCTTCGCCACGTGACTCTTCGTGTCCCGAAACACCGACTCCGGAACGAGAAATGCGCTCGGAAGATTCGGTAGAAATTGATTACTACGAAAAAGTGGCGAGAGAGTAGTCATCCATCAGCAGCAGTAGTAGCAGTAGTTCTACAATTCGCACTCGGTCTAACATCTCGCTTGGAAGTTTGGGTAATATTTCCCAGGGCTCCATGGGAAGTTTCGCTCCTTCAATCGCCGAAAACGTGGTGCGAAGTCGACTCAGTGCGTCGTCTCGTAGCCAGTCCTCCACAAACTGTGAAGAGTTGATAGTTTGGAAGAAGGGCAACATACTTGGAAAAGGCGCGTTTGGAACGGTAAGTTACTGATACTAGGCTTTAAGGAGTAAAAACTATCAAGGAAAACTAGTTAGCGAAATCCAGAACCATTGTTCATGTTTCTGGTGTAGCTATTGGAATTCATCTATGTATAATAAAGGTAATTAACGTAGTTGCTCAACCCTCGTAGTTCAAAGGGTAAGCTACTGACACTGAGCGCCATGGATTACAAACCATTGATGAAAACCCCTTGGCAAAATCCAGAACTATTAGTATATTGTTCATATGTAAGTATAGTTGTAGGATCTTTTCTTAGCGTATTTCAGACAATCTACATAAGCGCGGTACTTGCGCTAAATCTCGTCGTTCTTGTTATTAGTATGTGATTGAAAGTGTATTTGTGGTTTAGCTCCGGATTACGCATTGAGTGAATTTAAGTATACTTCTGAAGTGCAAAATCAAGTAGTTAGAGGAAGGAACCATCCCATATTGACTTGTATTATATCATTTGCTTGATTAAACATTTAATTTATCAAATAAAACCAGTTAAAACGTCCATACTCATCATGGTTAAGATCAAGGCATCTGGTATCATTATTTCTTCAAAGCATTGGTAAATTGTTTAGCACTATTGTTTTACCATCTCATTGCTTGTGGTGTCTGTGGGCAGGTTTGGTGCGGACTCACCAACACAGGAGAAATGATCGCTGTCAAGCAAGTGGAGCTCAACCACAGCAATTTTGACGAGGCTGAAGAGGTACGTTGACTTCCTGCAAAATTTTCGGCTGAGTAATTTAAACTTTAACTCTAATACAAATTCCAAATTAATTACATTGAACAAGTCAATTCAATCACTTTGAGGTCAGCTCAAAACAGAATACAAGATTCCTTAAAATAAGACGCCTTGATCATTTACCTAGTTAAAAAATTAGTGTTAAAAAAATACTCTAACCTCATTATAGAAATAAGATAATGAAGATAAAAGATTGGCACAGAACTTATCATAAAAATAGTTAAACAATGTCTTGCAGTTAAAAATTGGCACTGAACTTATCATAAAATTATTAAAAATTCTTGCGAAAGACTGGTAAGGTGTTAGATTCTTTAATGCTGAGAGGTAATTCGTTCCATGCGCGACAAACCCGAGCATTGCAGCAACGGGCTTTTTTCTACTTTCTGCCACCGGGGAAGGATCGATTTTTATTGATTCACAAAAGCAAAAGCAAATTGTAAATTTTATTACACAAAGCTAAGAATAGCATATAGGGGTAAAGTTCTAAAGAAATTGTGGTGCTGCGTCGGTGGGGGTTTTACAAGATAATTTGGTCCAATCGACTGAATTAATATAAAAAATTGGCCACCGCAAAAAGTTTCGAAAGCTAAAAACTCGGAACTAAAAGTTGAAAAGCTAGAAACTCTTTACGGTAGCCAAGTATCAAGTCAGTTGATAAAATTAAATTATCTAAGACTGTTATGGTGGGTCAAAATTCCAATGTCCTGTTTTTAAGTCTAATTAGGATAGGCAAATCACTGACCCTCAAACTTCCAAATTCTCTTTATGGTACCCTCTGTAACTGCCATTTTATTTCCTTAGTTAGTTTATATAAAAATTCTTTCAATTTTCAGCGTCTTGCATCTTTTATTTTCATGTTAGCAATACGAGAAACTGCAAGAAGAAGTGTCACTGTTGAAATCGTTACAACACAAAAATAGCGTCAAGTGAGTACAGATCAATTTTTATTTATTCATTTATTTATTTTTTGTATTAGGAGGGACTAATTGCTAGCTTGAACAGTCTGACGTTCTTTCTTGTGCTAATTAATTTTCTGACCATCATTTTCAGGTTCATTGGAACATGTTTAGATGGGAGTGTAGTAAATATCTTCATGGGATTCGTCCCAGGAGGGTCCATTGTCTCAATACTTGCACGGTAAGGTTCCTAATTTGTACTTAAAGTGACATAGTAACTTTCCGATCTTATGATTCTTGTGCTTAACATCCAAACTTCTGTGTTTTATGACCTCAAAGTTATGGAAGATGTTTCCATCATTTGAATGCACTACGTCTTTTATAAATTGTGGTGTCCATGAAAATAGTATTGTAGAAAAAGATTCTCAATTGCTTCACAGCATGTTTTGATCGTTTCTTTAGACTTATAAGTTTTCCATTGTAACAGCACAGCCTCTTTAAACAACATCACCTTTCATTATCAGTAAATTGCAGTCCGCGAATCACGATTAATCTTACCAGAAGATGTTGTAAACAGATGCTGTAAACATCTGTTAACGCGGTTCTGATTACTGAGGGTTATTTTATCCCATATCGGCCAAATTCGAAAGGTTGCTCATTACTCAGTCTGTCCCATTTGGAGTATAACAGTCAACTGTGTCGTGCAATTTACCCGATCTGTGGAAAGCGGACATCATGCAATGAGTGGACACTAGCGAGTCTTCCACTTGTTTATAAAATAATAACTGTGTTATCTGTTTCTTTTTTAGATTTGGTTGCCTTGACGAGCCCGTGTTTAGTCGTTACACGAAGCAGCTGCTGTCGGGCGTGTCTTATCTCCATAGAAACAACGTCATTCATAAGTATTTGAGTCAATCTCGTCTTCCACACAGTCTAATATCAATTTGTCGTCACTAACGATTATTTTTTTCTTTCTTGGGTGTTATGTATTTAATGTTACTTTATCCTTTTTGCTCCTCAGAGAAATCAAGGGTGGTAATATTCTTATTATGCCAAGTGGCGTCCTTAAGTTCATCGACTTTGGTTGTGCCAAACGTCTTTACATGGTAAGGTTTGCTGCTTACTTTAGAGTAGGGTGTGGGGGACGCGGTGGCCTGGTATTCAGCACGCAGGACTCCGGGTCGAGAGAGTTGGGTTCGAGATCTGACCGGGTCATCGTGTCGTGTTTTTGGGCAAAACACTTTACTTTCACAGTGGCTCTCTCCTCCAATGGAGTCTAAATGACTAAGACAGACTTTTTCCTTACAATATCAGTACAGAATCAAGAAGACAAGTGATGAGAACCAAGAAAAATATCAATTAGAGGATTATTAGTTGATCCAATACCAAATTCTCAGAAGTAAAATCAGAAGAATTGTATAGCAGATAGAAAGGAGAATTACTAATGAGATCTTGGAAGTTAAACGGTTAATGAGGCGGTGTTCTATTTTCACGTGTTCTGTGTCTTCTACGCCGAGAAGGAACTCTTAATGTGAACCGGTGAATTGTCCGATATCGGTATTCAAAACCCTTTCATTGTCGTTAAAGCGATCCAAAAAGTACCATGACCTCGAATTCAACTACTTTTGTTTCAGAATCTGAGCATGAGTAGAAGTAACATCCTTCGCTCCATGAAGGGTACGCCATATTGGATGGCACCTGAGGTTATACGGGAGACTGGGCATGGCCGTAAGTCTGATATCTGGTGAGTGTCATCATCAGTTACAACAAAACTTAACATAGCTAGTATGGTATTTCTGTGAAATTACTTCCCAGTAAAAGTCTTGCTGGTAATCCAATGTGGTATTATTGCACGACCGCGTGTACCCAATGTCAGTCAACTCTAGAGATTTTTTCTAATAAAAGCCAAAATCGAACCATCGACTATTTGGGATAATTTGGGATTATCAGCTGATTTGATGCGGTAAATTGGCCACCGTTAAGAATTTCAACGCTGACGTTTCCCCTCGTCAGAGCCTCTTCATTCTGCGCATTCGTCTGACGAAGGGCTAACTTCGAAACTTCAGTGTTGAAACTCTTTACGGTGGCCAATTGACGTTATCAAGTCAGTTTATAGCACCACAGTTTCTTTAGAAACCTACCCGCTTTATTCATTGACTATTTGGTCGACTGATTCTAAATTGCTATTGCTTTGTTTTCTTTGTTTAAAATGAGTTTTTTTTTTAAACAGGAGTGTTGGTTGCACAGTCTTTGAAATGGCAACTGGAAAACCTCCATGGTGCGTTCACGAAGATTTCATTGTTGTCTGATATGACCTGAATCATGTTCGAATATACCATACTTACTTATTACACTCCCTGCTAGCAAAGGAAATTCTGAGATTCATAAGGTTTGGCCCAGTTGTTTAAAGAGTGGACGACGCTATCTGACGGATAAAGAATGGAGAACGGAACATAATGCGCTCTCCACCGGATAGGGATTCATCCAGCGGATAGCGTTATCCAACCTGGGTCCGGTTTGTGTGTATGTGTGTTGGGGGCGTTGATACAGTTTTTTCGGTTTCGGAATAAGGAAAGCTTTCATGTAGTACGTGTATTAAATTTCAAAATAACAACGAAGTATTATGTTGCTTTCAGAAATGTAGTGTAGTAATTTAGCTGCATCTTCTGTTTTATTGCCAGGTCTGACATGCCTCCCATGGCAGCCATCTTTGCAATTGGAAGTGGTTCTTTAGCAGTGCCACAACTTAGTGAGGATTTCTCATCTGCTGCCCGAGACTTTGTCAGCAAGTGTCTCACGAGGTTGGTTTCCTTGTTGCATTATTAGGCCTTCTTCTGAGTTTTTTCGGCTTTTTTTCTTGTTCTTTATGATTAAAACAGCTTTGATCACCCCTCCCATTTTTTTTAATTTTAGGGACCCAGATTGGCGGCCTTCGGCCGATGAGCTGCTGAAGCATCACTTCCTGACGGACACCTTATGATAGGAGACGCGAGTAGATGCACCTTGATTTATACCATTGCAAGGAAAGGAACAATAGAAACATCGAATGTAAAATATGCCATTTGCAAAGCAGTACATGGTTAAGAGTTACTGCTGTTCTTTTGCAATATCTATAGTTCGTATGCACACTACAGTGAAATTTACAATGAATAAATTTCTCTCCTTTTTCAAAAGGATAATGTATCGTCTTCTCTGTGCAAAGCAGACACAAAAAAATGTCTTTATTTTATACCAATGCTTAAATTATTGCGTATGATCCTAGTTTAGCCACAAGTATTTTAATAGAAGGTGGTCGAATTAAAGGATCAATGTACCATACAGAAAGAGTTGTCTTTGCGTTCTTAACCTTTTTATGCCTTGCATTTTTTTATAGTCAAAAATTTCATCGTGCGTGAAGTAGAAAAACGTTGACTTGTTGACTGGTAACGCAATTGGATGGCAGTAAGACTGTCGCAAAATTCAAGGTTAACAATGCACGAGTTCGAATTGAAAATACAAGCGCGATAATTCGAATCCTCTTTACCTTGATGTGCTTTAATGTAGTCCAAGAAGATGAAGGGAATAATGCGACAGGCAAATACGTTTAAAAAGACAAATTGCAGGTCCTGAATTTTCCTGCCCGCATTTTAACGGGCACCAATAAGTAGCAGCATGTATACCCCTTGTTACAAGAGTTCAATTGGTTACCAGTTTGTCTTAGCCCTTTCACTCCAAGGAGTGACCAAGACATAATTTCTCCTTACAATATCAATATAATATCGACCAGACAAGTGATGAGAATAGAGAAAACTATTACTTTGGGGATAATTAGTTAATCCAATACTAAATCCTCTGAACTAACATTATAAGAATTGTTTTAAAATAGAGGAGAAAATAATCAAGTCTTCTGTCTGTGCTGAATAGAGTACAAGATTTGGAGCGCTAGACTTGCTCGTTTCGGCACAGCACTCCATTCGGCATTATAGATCTCGCCCCCTCACACGTAGATAAAAAGTTTGTCAAAAGATCAGATATTTAGTCCGCTAGTAAAAGAAAAAAAAAGTCAAACTGTAGATCCCATGCACAAGTCTACTCCGGTCAGCGGACCTTTCGTTATTGAACTGTAGCAGCGTGGAACTCCTTCTTCGAGGAGTTGAAGAAGCTCGAGAGTGTAAAAAACTTAAAAACGAAACTCCACGCCCTTCTTTTTGACAAGTTTTAACTGTACACACAATAGTATTGAAATTAGATTCTTCGGTAATTTTAAGAATTCTGATTATATGCATATCAAATTGATTTTAGCATCTTATAATTTGTCTTTAGAAGAGTTATGAGCATATTTTTTAATTGTTTATTGTAGTATTTATACAAAATCTTTTATCTGACACTGAAAAGCCTCGAGGGGAGGATTTGAATAAAGTATATGTATATGTATACCTTACAACATTCTCTATCATCGGAAACAACACATCTTTGATCCTAATGCTTGGCCACAACACTCAAATTCGACGCGACATTATGTTAACAATAAGGAATGACTAGCCAATGACCTTCCCTTAGTTAGTCAAGGAAGGGTGGGGGTTGGGAAGAAAGATGACTAAAAATTGCGGCAGGTCGCAATCATCATGGACAACTGGATGCATCTATTTCATGTAAACCCCTACCAACTCCTTTCATTTTACCACGGGCTGCAGCCTTTCACTTGCAATCTGTAAAAATATTTCAGAGTAGAGCTGAAGGATAAACTTTATTGCCCAATAATTACATTTCTGATGGACATATATAACGTATGATATAACCTTTTCTGACAAAGAGCAAGACGTAACTAATGCGAGAAATGACAAGGGTTGCTAAATATCATCAGCAATCTACGTACTCTAAGTGAGATGAACAGAAAAATTCGGTTGGTCATTCCGGCGGCTATATCAAATATGAGAGGCTATTATAATAAACTGATAAATGAAGGCAATAATATTTAGCTCTTGAAATAGCTAAGCCTACAATGTATACGCGTCTCATAGCTGACCTCTCAAAAATATATCGTTCCAAACGTTGAAAGCAAGCCATAAACTTGTAAAAACCCACTTGAATTACCTGCATTACGTAGATTGTACGATTTTGTGAGTTTTTTTTCATTTGGCTTCGTTGAATAATTCTCTCATTTGGATATCGATTTAAATATTCATCCATCTATTGATACATGATCATTGATGTTTTGAGCTACAATGTTAAATCATTGGTTTTGAACAGATTAGGAAAAAGTCTGAATATGGTGTAGCAATGTATGGTGTCAGCGATATTTTATACCCAATAATATCACATGATAAATATAAATTAAACATATACCTATAATTTTATTTTAAACTTTATGTGAGTCTCTAATTAATAAATCTCGAGCACCGTGACTTCTAGTGACCTCTATCTCATGATATTTTAATTATAGATGTACCATTTGACCATTATACAACAACACACAGTCATCCTTTTGTGGCCTGAAAGTGTCAAGCGATTTAGGATTTTAGGATTTGAAGTATTTTCATTTTAGCAAAACATACTAACACCATTGGCACTCTTTGAGTTATTAATTTGAAAAGGACATTTCCTTGCAAAGTAGAAGGAAGACACAAGAATAATCGCTGGTTCTTGTGGGATTATTGATTAAATTGCTCTTAATGACTTACGCCGGCATAATAGACTGGTCCGCCCTTACAGAGAGTCGCTCTCAGCTACTTGGCTTCGCTGTCTTACCCCCAATATAACTGATATAACTGATCAAGGATATGGTGAAATCTCTTCATATATCTAAGTGACTTTTATACTTAGCCTTGTCCTTTGCACCCTTCGGAGGATTATGTGGACATGTTAACGCCACGTTAAGTAGAAGGACGCCTTGCCTTGCTCTGTTAGTAACATCACCATTATTAAGGTCCACAGGAAAACCTTCAAAGGCGACTTCTAAAAACATGTGCAGTACCGCTGGAACAAAACGAGGTCTTTCCACGTGAAATGCCACACCAGTAGCCTTGCCTTTTTGTGGAGTTGGATCCTGGCCTAAAATCACCACTTTCACATTCGAGGTTCAATGGCGTTTTTTACCTTTATTCTTAAGATTGTCTGCCAAATGTCCTAACAAGGATGTATTTTTCAGTCTTTCGAAGAGAAGTTTCCACGGTTTCGGAATACAATTATTTATATATCTATTACTGTCTATTCTATTTTTGGTGTACTTGACATTATTGCACCAAGCCGATTTGACTAAACAATCAGGGAAAAAGAAAGGAATAAAAATGAATAAATGAATGAATAAAAAGATAAATTTCAGTTTGAGTAGAGCAACATATATTTACGAACCCTCCGAAACAGAATCCCAGGGTAATGGAACCTCTCTTTTTTTTTCACGGGATGACGTTTTCTCGGAAGACGTGATTTCCATACCGGGTTATCATATTGGAAGCTGAGTTATCAGGAAATTTGAAACTCTCTTACTCCCCTCCCAATTAATTATAGATAAGCGGCGTAGCTAGGGGAAGGTATCATGGGGAAAATACCATGGATGGGCGAAGGTACCATGAGGGAAGGTACCATGGTGTCCTTAACCCCTATCCTTTGGGATATATATATTTTTCCTTTTATGTTTACTATTATATTTTTTTACTGCAGTTCATCTTCATGGAAACCTTACGATTCAGATGGCAAAATAGCTCAAGTTTGAAAAATATACCCATCGCTCACTGCTCAGCCGACAAAATATCGGTCGCTCGATAAAAAGAGAACGTGGATATCGACTGACAGTAAGCCAAGAAGCCTGGGTTTAAAATAATGGACCTCACCCTCTTAAAAATAAATTTGAACCACGCCCCTGTTTATCATAATTAGAAAGCGCATTCTTCATTCCTCCTAAATTCTGCAGCTTTTCTAACTTATAGGAAAAATCATGTTATTTTATACACCTGACCTCCAAGCAAACAGCAAAACAATCAACAGATATTTCGAAGCCATGATTTTCAAACGTGAGGTTTCAAAGTGATGTATGATCCACCTAAAGTGTAAGGTGTATGGGAAAGATTCACAAACTCACAACTGAAAATGTCTAGTCGAGCGAGACATTGAAGCTTATGGTGATTTTTTTAACTTTCAATAAATTTCCCTGCCAATGTCGGTTTCGAAAAATGAAATAGTGAAAAAATATGTCACCGTACTTGTTTAAAAGATATGATGGGCTAAGCTTACTTCATTTATGTTTGTACTGGCACTATTCGCGCGCTATTTCATCGCTTTACGGTACATTTTGCGCTAGCTGGAAGCTGGGGTTTAAAGTAACACTTGATAAAAAAAAACTTGATAGCGAGAAAGTCTCGAGCGTATGGAGCAGTTCTCGGAATGCGCACCCTCTTTTTCGCTTGATTGCGCGATTTGTATGCGCAGTGCAATACTGTGGAATCACCTCAAGTCATGATTAAAAATAACATGAAAAGTAAAATTAAATGAACATGGTTTTATTCGAGTACAGTGGAAGCGCCCATAAAAGAAGAAAAGAAAAAGAAAATTATGGGCAAACCTTTTGCCCATAATTTTCGATTTGCCATATTGCTATTGTTTAAGTTCTCTCGTTCTCTCGTTCTCGTTCTCTCGTTTGCGATGTTAGTGTGGCTGGTAAGGATAATGGTGATGTTGTTTCTGTTGCTTTTGCTGTTATAGTCGCGGGTTATGATATTGGCATTGTAATTGTTATTGTTATGGTTTTCATCTTAATTGTTTTAGTTCTTCGTCTATCGCATTTATTTGTTTTTGATGGTTGTGTTTTAGAAGATGTCGTGGTAAACCTCTAAAATGGTGTTGATTTCTCCGATTTTGTATCAAGCTTTCTTCAATTTGACGCTGTTGGGATTCTAGAGCCTGTAATTGCTTTTGGTATTTCTCAATCATCTCCCCTTGAAAACTGTATCGTTGTTCGAACTTCTGTTTCTCATTCTCAGATTTAATATTTTTTGGCGCGTTCAGATGCTGTGCATGTTTTATTCTTTGAAGCTGACGCAGTGTCTCTGGTTGCTCTTGCTGCATTTTTGTTATTTTTTGCGCAATTGAGTTTATATCGTGTTGGTTTTGTTGCTGTTGGTTTCTAAGATGTTGCTCTTCGTTTTCTCGTTGCTGTAGTTCTATTCGTGTCTGAAGACATAGTCCCAAATCTAAACCATTTCGCCCTGTACTAGATAGCGACCAGTCTATGGCACCGCGACCAATCGTTTCCAAAAACTGATTAGCGACGTTAAAGTAGTTGCCACCAAAAAACTTGTTCCCTTCCCCAGTTGTACCCCCCATAGGTGAGGGGTGTCTTCCCGTGACGATAAGGTGATTGTTAGAATTTATTAACACACTAAACTCTTTAGCCTTCTCTCCCCAGAGAAACCAGGTAGATGGTGGTGCATTGTCCTTAATATAAGAGATAAGCGCGTTGGTAAAAGGTCGCCACATAGCAAGATGATCTTTTTCTTTCGCCTCCCCCTGCTCGTTATACTTATTTTTGTGTGGAACTGTGAATGCTGTGTTTAACAAAAGAACACCTTTCTTTAACCATTCCTCCACGTTAGCATGATCTAAATCCACAGCAAAACCCTCAAAGGCAACTTCTAGTAGCATGTTCAAAACTGCTGGAACAGTTCGAGGATTGTCAACTAGGAATGCCACGCCTTTGGCTTTTCCTTCTTGAGGAGTTGGATCCTGACCGAGAATAACTACCTTGATATCTTCTACTTTCACCCACTTTAAGGCGTTGAAAATGAGAGACATTTTTGGTTCAATAGCATCTTTGTGATAGTTGATAGTTTTTTGGCCTGCGGCTTTCAATTCGTTATTTAAAGTGACCCACATGTTGTTGCTTTTTTTAATAGTTTCCAAAAAAAATTTATGCCATGTTTTGTATTCCTCCTTGGCTAAAACGCATTCATCGACAAAATCGTCCAGGAGGTTCAGACTATACTTTGCGTGTTCGCAGTTGAATTGCATGATCCCTAGAGAGAAGAATGGTTTATTAATTGTACGCTGCCATCATAAAAAGTTGGGTGTACTGGGTCACGTTTCACAAAAAAAAAAAAAACCAACTTCAATACATCAACTGGGGCCTTTTTCCCTAAAATCTATCTTATTTTGTATGAAAGCGTTGTCCATATTGCTTTGTACAACACTACTGTTGAAATCTTGCCATAAGAACAAGTTCTTGGCCACCAACTACAAAAAAATGCGATTCCAACGGTTAGACCTTAAATTTTCCTCAGGCAGAAAGGATTAGTCGCTTGATCACTAATTGCGTGAGACTCTAGTACAACTCATCGTCGCCTAGTAACAGACATAGCAATGAGTATCGCACATAAAGTCTGATGGTAATGGAAATTGGTCATGGTAATTGTTATACATACCACAGTCAATGCTCCAAGCCAGAAGAAACGAAAAAAAGAAATATTTCGTAGCTATGGATGCTAAGTTGTGTCCTTTTGAAAATAAAAGAAAAGTAGTGAAATGAATAATAAAAAATAATAGCATAATTAATTAATCATTATTTTAAATCTTTATAATGAGTAAAGTACATTGTAAGCGGGTAATAAATTTGGTTTTCAATGCAAGTAATACAATATTCGCAAATGCTCCTGGGAAAATCACTGGTTACAAGTCGAAAAGAAACTGAAACAACACTTAGAGATTCGATTTGGAAGGTAAATGACAACAGAGAGAGAAAAAATTCACAGTGGCCGTTTCATGCTCTTTGTAAATCATTAGCACTTCACCCAAGATGTAACTTAGTAAATATTAACGTTACAAATTGAATAAATATCTTTGCAGCGAAATATTAAGAGAGGATGTCGGCATCCATCGCACAAATTTGAAATATTGTGGCAAGTCGCCCAAAATTCGATTTCACTCCTACTTTCATATTTTGTAGCCCAATATGTCCTGATAATTGTGGTGTAGTTTTTTTGTGAAAATATATTTTAGTTTCCAAGAAATGATTTTTTTCGTTCGACCGCTCAAATATGCAAATTTTCACATTGAATGTTAACCGAGTTGTGTGACCTCGTGTAACGAATGTACTCGACCACCGGTATTTCTGCTAACATAACCCATCGTTTTATCATCTGAACTTGATCCCCTGTCATTATTGAAGCTGGCAAAGTCATATTTATTTTTTGGTGAATATTTTTGTCCGACATACTTTTCCTATGTCGAATAGTAGCATCAAAACAAAGACAATTTTAACAATGACCGATATGACAGAATCTACTGAGCCTCCAGCTTTTAAAAGACAAAAGGATGGTTCAAAACTTACTGTAAAAATTTCCTTGTGTAATTGTGTTGTTCTATCTTGAGACGAACTCAAAGTCCGGCAAAATTTACTTGCTAGCGACTATGAAATATACATGGTACCTACTTGTCCCCACCGTTTACTGGCATAAATCACTACAGTTTGTAAAAAAATCTAACATAACACTCTTACCTTGTTTATTTATGATTTTATTAGCTGTTTCGATTATTATCTAACGCCCAGTTATTACTTTTTGACGGGAACCCAGGTTTTGCGTTGTGTTTTCCTTTCCTCATTTACATCATAAGCTAGTCACGTAATAATTTATGTTGACACAAATGAATATTTACCATGTATAGAGATTTTTGTTCATGTTGAATTGAAAATGTTCGAATATATGCCTTTTGTGGTCACTGATCGTTGTTTCAGTGGCAGCGAAGCAGTTAAAAGCGGGTTGTTGCTTTAATAGTATTGAAATTTATAGTATTTAGACAGGAGAGTAAAGCGTGATGCTATGGGAAACTTTTAGGGGCCTTTTACATGATATCTGAATGAGTTTTGTTCAAGAACGAGTTCATACAGGTTGCCACATGATACCAGAGTAAAGTTTATTCGAAACTAGTTATTTCTGAATGAGTTTATTGGGGTTTTCATTCCAGAACGAAACACTCATTCTTGTACCTGTATAATATAAACGCGGTACGACTCTTTTATCTGTATGAATCCTCTTTAGGAGCGAGGGAAGCATAGAAAAAGACAGAAAAAGGACATAAATAATTGTTTTTACAGGCTAAATTATCTTGCATGTAAACGCGGTATGAAATTCATTTCGTTCCGGAACGAAACTCGTTTTGGAATTATGTAGGAGGTATCTTAGCGACGGAACATTAGATTTTTCAGGTGGAGGGCGACTGGGGCAAATCACTTTTTTTTTTTTTATTGGGGGGCAAATCTTTGTTTTTAGGTGCCGACCGGGGTGAAAAGGCGATCGGAAATGGGTAAGGATGCTTGTTGTACCTTTTACGGGTCAAAAAAACAGAGACCTAGCTGATACGTTTTAGGGTGTTTTCTAGAGCACATCGATCGAGGAATTTTTATTTTTGGGGTTTTTCAATTGTTTGCTTTTTAATTGGTACTTTTTAGAGGTAGACATCAATTGTTGCCACTCCCATACAGATAAGCGGTACCTTTTATAATTTTGTAGACATCCTCGCCCTCTCATGTAAATGTGTCCTCCGGGGGTGATGATACGTGCAGCACACTTGAAATTTAACAAGGACAAATTTTGATGTGATTTTGGGTGAAGAGAAACAAGTTTTGTCAGCCTCTAGTAGCTTGTGCGGAAGGGCCCTTTACCACCGTGTGCATAATTACGCGTCCCGCCAAACGGCGGGAAGCCAATAAAGTGTTCAAACATTAATATATAAAACTCCGCCTCTGTCTGGATTTTTGGTAGCCTATTGACCAATTCCCAATCGATACTTAGGTCTGACGGGACGCGTAATTTTTCTCACGGAAGTAAGTAGCCTACTTACAGGAGCCAGGCTGTATGAATTTTCCAGACATCCTGAGTACTACCTGTGATACACGTTTGCCAATCCCCTATCGGCTTTTGGAATCGACTTAACCTTACCATTGCAATGGCTGGACACCTCTTTAGGCACTCTACATCTACTATTGGATACCACAACTCTACCTAACATCTATGTGTGGGGCAAATTGTAAAATAATCGATATCTGTTGGCGTCTCGAAGATGCCGGCAAGCGACAAAATAAGATCGACTTCATTTTCTGAATCTGAAAACTTGCAACTCCGCAAGTGATTTGAAATGTCTTTTTTACAACTATGCAAGGGAACGACTTGAGATATGCAACTTCGGTCTTCTCGATAACTAAACCCTCAAGTTCCATCAGCAAACGATTTACATGAACAACAAATTTCCATGTTAGCATGTAAGATGAGACGCTTACACAGCAGATAATTACCTAAATCAGTATGTGGCTTGTCAATCAAATTGACTCTTTTAACCATTCTTTGACTTCGGCCGACAAAGGAATCTTGATGGATCTTTAGTTTTCTGCATGCGGTAGTTCCTGAAAGGTCTTTCTGGATATCATGCGAAGCGGAAAAAAACCCATCTCTTGGTATTTCGAAGATTGATACATCTTTGAATTTATGTGTCACGCTTGTCATGCAACTGATATAAAAAGATAGAGAAACTGGAACCCAAGGTAAGAGTGTTATGTTGGATTTTTTACAAATTGTAGTGATTTATGCCGGTAAACGGTGCCGACAAGTAGGCACACCATGTATATTTCATAGTCGCTAACAAATAAATTTTTCCGGCCTTTGAGTTCGTCTCAAGATAGAACAACACAATTACACAAGGAAATTTTTACAGTAAGTTTTGAACCATCATTTTGTCTTTTAAAAGCTTGAAGCTTAATAGATTCTGTCATATCGGTCATTGTTAAAACTGTCTTTGTTTTGATGCTTCTATTCGACATAGGAAAAGTATGTCGGACAAAAATATTCACCAAAAAATAAATATGACTTTGCCAGCTTCAATAATGACAGGGGATCAAGTTTAGATGATAAAACGATGGGTTATGTTAACAGAAATACCGGAGGTCAAGTACATTCGTTACACGAGGTCACACAACTCGGTTAATATTCTGGGTGAAAATTTGCATATTTGAGCGGTCGAACGAAAAAAATCATTTTTTGGAAACTAAAATATATTTTTACAAAAAAACTACACCACAATTATCAGGTCATATTGGGCTACAAATTATAAAAATTGGGGTGAAAGCAAATTTTTGGTGACTTGCTACTGTTTGTCTCATGCATGCTGACATTAGCCGTCTTAAGTAAATAAATCTTCATAGTCTCGCTGCTGTTGTTGATGTGGGGAAAATGATTAAGTGGTAGTAAGGAGTTAAAAAAATCTAGGTTTAATCTGCTTTTTAATAGTAAATTGTATTTAATATTGATATAACAGCTGAGTTCAACAATTATTTAGTTGCTTAACTAAATTGTCTTTAATCACTTTGAAATTGACGATACGTAAGTAGTTAACATTTTCACCGGATTATTTTCAATAGAGTTGGGGAATCTCAACATTCACTTTCTTCATTCTTTTTTTTTCCTAATGAACATCGAACTTGATGCCTGGGGTGACCAATACTGTATTCTCGCAGTTTTCACTGTATTCACTGCAGTTTTCTGCCCACTTGGCCTGTACTTTATTAATTTCATGTATTTGCCACTTAAGCGGAGAGACGAACTATAAGGATACCAGAAAGTTGGGGCGTCTGGATAAATTTAGGTAGAACAAGATGAAATGAAAACGTTACAGCATCGATATGAGGGATAGAGTTTATAGTAAAATTTCTTTACGATAGCGAGCTTCATAACCCGCGACAAGAACATCAACGACAAATGAAGAACGTTTTCAAAAAAAATCATTGAATGTTTAGCTAAGAGAAAAATGAACAAAAAAATTCTTATGGCAAAATTTACTTTGAATATAGTACTTCCTAACATGCTCATATCCACTGACTTTGTAGACTACGTTATATACTTTCTTTCTTAAATGTTCCTTCAGAAATAAGTAGCAGTAATATACATGAAAAGCATTTTAACTTTGTAATAAGCAATAGCTCATAACAACAAGAAATCTTATATTCGAACTCAGTGCATTTCTAACTGGTCTAACTGGATAGGAAAGGAAGGAAAAATTATGCAAACTGCATTTTTCTACACTAGGTTTCCCAAAGGCTTGATAAGAAATAGAAAGTTACCGAAACTCCTGAGGATTGCCGAAGGATAAGTAAAGGAATACTAAGGACAAAGAAATAGCGACGTCCTTCCCTACTACAATCTAAAGCTTCAATCTGTGGATGTTCAATCGTCAGTATTATGGTGATTAGATTATCTCATTTCAAATGGAATACACATTGACTAACTCGGATTCCTTGCTTGTGGACCTATTTAACTCCAGTACGACATTTGAGAAGACGTTTTCATGGCACTTCTAGTACCCGTCGAATTAAAACAGCTCCATTAAAATCGAATTATCAAGTTTATGAATTCCATGAATTTCACAAATATGGTAAAACTTCTATTGAATTGCCCAGGTTTTACCTATTTTCAAGAGATTGAGAATACACGATGCTTGATTTTTTCCCCCGGAAAAGGAGATTCGCCAATCTAGTTAACGTGACAGATGCTATCGTTCAGCACAAGATTTTTCAGAGAGGAAAAGTTTCAAGAAGAAATTTGAAATGATCCTAGTTTCACTAGCCTAGAGGGGCCTTTCGTCGACTAATTGTAACATGCAATAAAATTTTTAGTGCGTTTATCCTGCAGATATAAGGCTGTTTATTAAAGCCGAGGTTAAAAATACATACACTTTGAGTTTATTATCTTTTGCCGTAATAATACAATTCGTTGAATTTATATCAGTACCCCTCTAATTCTGAAAACCAGTTCAGTTACACTAATATGGCTTCATCTGGCCGTCAACGATAAAAATCTCCTTTATCTATTCAATGTTTCTGAAACGTTTTTAAAAACGATAGCTAGTGGTAAGAGAGGATTTCTTCATCTCTCAAAACAAAACAGCTCATTTAAAGTTCGGCTTCACTTTCAAATGACTTGATGGAATTTAACTTCATAGTTTTTGTTCTTCAGTGGACCTATGAAGTCTTTTTTAGAGGGGTTTCATTTAGGCTATGATAAGATTAACGTTAAAAAAAGTAAGAAAGTTTTCTTGTATTTTCTTTCCATTAAATTCTGTAAAGTAGTGATTGAAGGACAATACTGCGTTCTCGGAATGCGCGCGCGCTTTTTCGCCTGATCACGCGATTTCTGTGCGCAGTATGGGATGTGCAGTGCAATATTGAGGAATCACCTAAAGTCATGATTTAAAATAAAATTTGCAATAACATGAACTTAAAAATAAACGAACATGTTTTTCTTCGAGTACAATGGAAGCACCCATAAAAGAAGAAAAGAAAAAGAAAATATTTAGGCAAAAGTATGGCCATATGGCCAGTCGAAACTTATACGACTTAAAGATCATGGTTTCCTTTTTGTACTTTAATCTGTTTAGCGGGATTTTCAACAAAAAGTAATATCCTTTGCACTATTTTGAAATTGGTGAGTAAGCGATCAAACGGTGAGCGCAGAAGATTAATTGAAGAACGAGGAAAAGTAGTGTGAGCTTCTTCTTTCCGCTCAAGATATATCGAAAAACAAGAAAGACGGAAAGAAAGAAAGAAACATGTCGAGGTTCATGGGAAACAGAACATTACCTGAGTTTCTGGAGCCCACAGCAACAAAAGTCTCTCTAAGACACAGCCTGGTAAATCTGAGCACTAAAATAACCAAATCTGTGTTTGCTTCGAGCTTTATCCTTCCTTAAGTAATGTTTAATTTTGGTAGTATGATCACATTCCCTTATTAAAAATGGAAGACAAAAATTTCTTACTTGTGGATGCATTAAGTTCCGTTTCAAAATTTTAGATGTCTAATGGAATCTTGCTTGTACCCGCTGATGACGCAAGTAAGTTAATATCCGTGAATGAAAGATGAACAGAAAATGCACCAGAAATGTGGTAAAATTGAGTCCAGTACTCGAACCGAGATGAAAATTATTCGTCTTGTCGGGAGTGTTGGATGAAAGGAAAAACATCTTTGTCCCTAAAGAAAATCAGACTTTATACCCTCGAATTCACGCTCCAATGCCGTACAGACTCTACCATTAGTTAGCTAACTAGCCCTTTCTACATCACTGCTGACTTAAGTTTCGTAGCTCAATAAGACATCGCATTTTTGTAAAAAGGAACAAGTTTTGAACGAAAACTCGTCAGGATCTTATTTTAAGCGGCCTCAAGAGATCATAAACTGTATTTAATCTCATGAAGACCTTAAGTCAAGTCTGCTACGACGGAAATAAAAAAGTTTCGATCAGTTTATGGAATCACTGTCAAACCATGAAAAACCATTAGTAATCTGATACTTGAAACCAAGGGTTGCTGCTTTGAAAGCAAAGAGATGCTATTGTTTGTAAAAATTGAGATGAACAAAAGGAAATTCGTCACATTCATGTCAAGACTAATCCAATTTTTTAAATCAGTTCTTGTGCGCCATCCTAATTTCATCAGGTTATCAACGTCACATTGGTTTATATATTATAAAGACAAGTGCCTCGGTCAGTGATGGCCTCTTCATAAAATAGATGAAAAGTCCCGATTTTATCATAATTCATCAAGACATGAGCACTTCGGAAGAGGCAATGGCATGCATGTGTCACCTACATCGAGTATCACCCCTTCCTAACGTTTTACATCAGCTAAGAGCAAGGTTATGTATCTGCTAAATACTTAGCTTTTAAAAAAAATCATGAAAGCAAATGAGGAGAACAGCGCGAGATTGGTTTTTAAGTTTAAGAAATAAAGCAATAAAACACACGCCATTTCTCGCGACAGAAAGATCAATTATTGGACACAAAGTTCAAAGTTATTTTCCTCTCCATGGTTAATAGACCTGATCAGTGGAACATGATCAAAGAGTTTGAGAACATTCCTATCCTATAGTGTTAAAAGTCGAGGACAAGCAATTAAGTCACAGAAGCATATACAGTTAGGTAGAAGTTTGTTTACCGCGAGATAGATAGAGATAGATCCTGCATGAAATCGTCATTCAAAAATCTCGACGGAAAATTCATAGGAAGGTTTCCATCATACGCGAGGAGGAGACCACAGGATAAACATGTTTGAGGAGAAGAAAAATATCATTCAATTTTTCCTCGCTTTTTGAAAGTTTCCTTCCAATCATTCTCAGATGTACTCGTGATATTAAATTTCACAGTGATGTCTGGAGGAACTTAGAAATTAGAAGTCTTTATCTTACACGATTTATGTTATAATGTGTTCAGTTAGGTTGTTCCGATTTAATGATTTGTTTGTATTTATTATTTACTTATTATTTTGATTTACAATGCAAGGTTGATTGAGGTTTAACCTAAAAATGAGTTTGCTGTTTTTGACTGTCATTTCTCGAGTCCAGTACTCGAACCGAGATGGAAATTATTCGTCTTCTCCCGAATGTTGGATGAAAGGAAAAACATCTTTGTTGAGAAAGAAAACCGGACTTAATACCCTTGAATTCACGCTTCACTGAAGCAGAGACTCTACAATGAGCCAGCGGGGTAGCCCTTTCTATATCACCACTGACTTAAGTTTCATAGCTCAATAGAACTTCGCATTTTATAAAAAAACAATTTTTGAACGAAAACCCCTCAGGATCTTATTTTAAGCGGCCTCAAGAGATTATTAACTTTATACAATCTCTTGACGGCCTTGAGTCAAGTCTGCTACAGCTGAAATAACGAAGTTTCCGGCGATCAGCTTGTGGAATCATTGTCAAACCATTAAAAGCCATCAGTAATTTGATACTTGAAACCAACGGTTGCTGCTTTGAAAGCAATGAGATGCTATTGTTAGTAAAAATTGAGATTAACAAAAGGAACTTCGTAGCATCCATGTCAAGACCAATCCAACTTTTAGAATCGGTTCTTGTGCGCCATTCTGATTCCATCAGGTTATTAACGTCATATTGGTTTCAGAATATATTAAAAATGCGAGTATCAGGGTTAGTGATGGCCTCTTCTTCATAAAATAGATGAAAAGTCCCGATTGAACCATAATTCATTGGGACATGAGCACTTAGAAGCGACAATGGCACACATGTACCACCTACATCGGGTATCAACTCTTCTTAATGTTTTACATCAGCTAAGAGCAAGGTTATGTATCAGTTTCATACTTAGCGCTTAAAGGATCATGAAAGTAAATGTGGAGAACAGCGCGAGATTGGTTTTTAAGGGTAACAAATATAGCAATAAAACAACCGCCGCGCATTTCTCGCGACAGAAAGATCAATTACTGGACACAAAATTCAAAGTTATTTCCCTTCCATGGTTAAAAGACCTGATCAGTGGAGGATGATCAAAGAGATTGAGAACATTCTTATCCTACAGTGTTAAAAGTCGAGGACAAGCATTTAAGTCAAAGAAACACATACAATTAGGTAGAAATTTGTTTACAACGAGATAGTTACTGATTAAAATCGTTTCCCTAAAATCTCGATAGGAAGGTTTTTATCATACATGAGGAGAAGACCACAGGATAAATATGTGCGAGGAGAAGAAAATATCATTCGAGTTTTCTTCGCCTTTTGAAATTTTCCTTTCAATCATTCTCAGATGTACATGTGATATTAAACTTCACAGTGATGTCTGGAGGAACCAAGAAATTAGAAGTCTTTATCTTACATGATTTATGTTGTGAAGTGTTTAGTTAGTTTGTTAGTAATGATTTGTTTATATTTAGTATTTACTTATTTTTTTGATTTACAGTGCAAGGTTGCTTGAGGTTTAGCCCCAGGAACAAGTTTTCTGATTTTGACTGTCCTTTCTCGCTGTCGCGGGATTCTTTGAACTCGAATATTGTTTCTCGAAGTAGTCGTGCGCACTTTTTTACTGAGTTTTTGTTGTTGTCTGGACTTGTCCCAATATTTTGAAGCCCTTATGCGAATCTCTTGATTCAAGACCCTGTAAGGCTAGCGCTGTACATGCGGTTTTTACTCTCCAGTAGTTTGTCCTTGAATTTTATCGGCCGTTCATTAAGACTTGCTTATTGAAGTTTACAATGAATGGGTCTATCTACCGACCTTGCCTTGGATCTACATTGAGGTGTTGGTTCTTGCATTTCATCGCAAACATTAAGAACGTTGGTTTTCATTCGTGAGATTCTCGTGGAAAGGTTTGGGTTGATTTTCTGACCAGAAATGTTTCTAAAATCATCCAAGATCAATCGGCCCGTGTGCCGATTCATGTCTGCCAGTAGTCTGAATAAAAGCGTGTACCATAGAGTTGGTTTTCAGAGCGGTTAACGAGAAGAAACGAGAAGAGAAGCGATAAGTGAATGCTGGCCCTTATAGATTATGCTAGTAAAATAAGCATATTTTGTAACCAGCATTACTCCATTTTTTCCCGAGTTTTTCTCAAAATTATGCCTGTTTGTGAATTCAAAACTGTGCTACGTTTTCCTACAGTGTGCTTTTCAAAAAAGAAAACACCAAAAAATCCAAATTTCATATTAATTGTCAGCAAAGCGCGAGATATTCTTTATTTCGAGTTACGTACTTGCTCTGACCAAACACAGTTAATTACTGCAGTTAATTCCAGACTTGAAGCGGTGACTTAACGTGTCAAAACGAACGATGGTAGCGGAGTACCGGCGTCAGTCCGGGTACCTGTGTTCGCAGTCCTTTAGACGTCGAACGACGAACGACGAACGACGAACGACGAACGACGAACGACGAACGACGAACGACGAACGACGAACGACGAACGATCGTCATTCAGGGCTTGACCCTTACTGACCAGATCGTCGGCTAGCTTTTTTAACAGTGGCTCGTGACCCTGATGCATATTTCGGAAAAACCCTCTCCACTGTTCTGGAATACAATCAATATCCGCATCCTGGTCTATTCTTTGAGTATCGTACTCTACTTTATCACAATCAACCATGGCTGAGACACATGCTCTAAAGAAAATGAAGAATTATCATTATTGTAACAGTATTTCGAAATGCACCATCGTAACGCAATACTGAACGCATATTTACAATTAGCATGCAATTGTAGTTGGAGAAGATAACTGATCTTCGAATTAACTGCAGAGTTTGCACCAAGCTGTTTGACTGTTTTTATATGTGTATAGTTTTATCAATCCTCTAACTGTGACATAGGGTCTGACGTTAATGAACAACTATCAACGTTGACTACGAAGATAAAATGCCTTTTCTGCGATTAGTAACAACACATCGCGGTAGAGCGGTTTAGATAACTTTCATTCTTTTTCAGCTTAAAGCGAAGAAAACGCGAATTAGTCCTCATTTTTATAGAAGATACAAGTTATTTCCTTCAGACGTTCTCAAGTAATGTTCTTTAATCGCATCATAATGGGTTCAAATGTTTAGCACAAGATAAACAGCAACATCTGCTTGATTAAATGCGTTGAGTAAAAGAGTAATTGTCACAAATTAGATTTATACTTATTGAAATCCATATTTGGGTAAAAGCAGTCCCCCAAGATTACCAGTCTTATCAACGAAAAAAAAGTACGCATTACCCAATAAAAAGCTATCAACATCAATCTAACTAAGCTTTTGCGAAGTTCAAATTAGCATCCTTGCCCTATCTGCACAGTTTCATCACATGCTTTGACTCAGTTTCTCTTGGGGAGGTGACAGTCCAAATGATAAATGAAGTTTCATCAGCATACCCCTAGAGGATGCATGGGTCTTTATGACTTCAAATAGATTTGTGGGGTAGATAGGAACTACAGCAGAAGCCCTTAAAAGGACTCTTGAGGTCTATCTGAGTCCTCCATTGATTGATGCCTAACGGGATCGATCAAAGTAATCTTGGGACTCCGAACAAAGTTTTGAGAAGACAGGACAAGTGGAGTGATCCATACTAGCAATCGCTGAGCTTAGAGTGACACGTACGTACTGCCGTAGGGAGGGAGATCATCTTTGAAAACTCACACTTCAATCATAAGCTCATAACGGACGTGCTCCAATCATCATAGAATTAGTTAAACCAGTGGCGGATCTATTTTGGGTGAAAATAAAGAATCGCAGAAGGAAGAAAAGCCGGCAGGGCAAGCGACAAAACACCACTGCCCCCCTCCCCCACCCACCCACCTTGGCTCAGTTCTTTTTCTGCTAATGTGATAGATCATCTTGTTCGGTGATATTGATTTTTGAGGAAATAACGCGTTTAGACTAGGACTGGCTATCAGCGTGCCTGGCTAATTTGTAAAAATGAAGACTAAGAACGAATATGAAGATTAACTTTGTTGGTGCTATTGTTTTAGTTCTGTCGTCTGCGATGTTGGCGTCGCTGGTAAGAATAATGGTGATGTTGTTTCTGTTGCTTTTAAATTTACTGTTGTAGTCGAGGGTTATGATATTGGCATTGTAATTGTTATTGTTAAGGATTTCATCTTAATTGATTTAGTTCTTCGTCTATTCCATTTATTTGTTTTTGATAGTTGTGTTTTAGAAGATGTAGCGGTAAACCTCCAAGAAGGTGTTGTTTCATTAGATTTTGTTTCATGTCTTCTTCAATTTTAGACCGTTGGATTTGTAATTGCTGTAATTGCCCTCGGTAGTTATGAATATTGTTATTTAGAGAATCGTAGTTTTGTAGGAGCGTCTGTATTTCCTTTTCGAATTGACTCCATTGTGGCTGGCTCAGAGGCGGCGCGTTTTGATTGAGGGCGTTTTCTATGGTTTGATAACGAACAACTATCTTTTGTTGCTCTTGCTGTATTTCTGTTATTTTTTGCGCAATTGAGTTTATGTGGTATTGGTTTAGTTGGTGTTGATTTCTAAGTTGTTGCGCTTCTTTTTCTCGTTGCTGTAGTTCTATTCGTGTCTGAGGACATAGTTGCAAATCTAAACCATTTCGCCCTGTACTAGATAGCGACCAGTCTATGGCATCGCGACCTTTAATTTTCAAAAACTGATTAGCGATGTTAAAGTAGTTGCCACCAAAAAACGTGTTCCCTTCCCCAGTTGTTCCCCCCATAGTTGAGGGGTGTCTTCCCATGACGATAAGGTGCTCTTTAGAATATATGAAATTGCTAAACTTTTGCGCTTTCTTTCCCCAGAGAAACCAGGCAGATGGAGGTGCATTGTCCTTAATGTAAGTGATAAGCACTTTGGTAAAAGGTCGCCACATAGCAAGATGATCTTTTTCTTTTCCCTTCCCCTGCTGCTTATTCTTATTCTTATCCTTGTGTGGAACTGTGAATGCTGTGTTTAACAAAAGAACACCTTTCTCCAACCATTCCTCCACGTTAGCATGATCTAAATCCACAGCAAAACCTTCAAAGGCAACTTCTAGTAGCATATTCAAAACTGCTGGAACAGTTCGAGGCTTGTCAACTAGGAATGCTACGCCTTTGGCTTTTCCTTCTTGAGGAGTTGGATCCTGACCGAGAATAACCACCTTGATATCTTCCACTTTCACCTTCTTTAAGGCGTTGAAAATAAGAGACATTTTTGGTTCAATAGCATCTCGGCGATTGTTGATAAGTTTTTCGCCTGCGACTTTCAATTTACGACTTAAAGTGACCCACATGTCTTTTTCTTTTTTAAGAGTTTCAAAAAAAAAATTCTGCCATGTCTTGTATTCCTCGTTGACTAAAACGCATTTCCGGACAAATTCGTACAGGTAGGTTTGGCTATACTGTGCATTTTCGCAGGTAAATTGTGTCGTGGAAAACCCTACAAAGAAGAATGGTTTATTAATTGTACGCTGCCATCATAAAAGGTTCGGTGTACTGAGTCGCGTTTCGCCAAAAAAAAAAACAACTTAAATACATCAACTGGGGTCTTTTTCAAAACGTTGTCCATATTGCTTTGCACAACACTACCGTTGAAATCTTGCCATAAGAACAAGTCATTGGCCACCAACTACAAAAAAAAATGCAATTCCAACGGTTAAACCTTAAATTCTGCTCATGCAGAAAAAAATTAGTCGTTTGATCACTAAGTGCGAGAGACTCGAGTAGAACTCATCATTGTCTAGTATCAGACATAAAAATCAGTATCAGACATAAAGTCTGATGGTAATGAAAATTGGTCATGAAAATTGTGATACATACCACGGTCAATGCTCCAACCCAACAGCAATGAAAAAAAAAAATATTTCGTAGCCATCGATTCTAAATGTGTCCTTTTGAAAATAAAAGAAAAGTAGTGAAATGAATTATGAAAAAGTAGTAATATAATGAATAAATCGGGATTTTTAATCTTGAGAATGAGCAAAGTACGTTGCAAGGTAATAAATTTTGGTTTTCAATGCATGTAATACAATATTTGCAAATGCTACTGGGGAAAAATCACTGGTTACAGGCCTAAAAGAAACTGAAACAACACTTGGAGGTTCGATTTGGACGGCAAATGACAACAGAGAGAAAAAAAATTATGGTTGTCGTTCCATGCTCTTTGTAAAACATTAGCACTTCACCAGAGATGTAATCCAGTAAATATTAACGTTACAAATTGAATAAATATCTTTGCAGTTAAACATTACGAAAAGAAATCTTCACAGTCTCGCTGCTATTGTTGATATGGGCGAAAATGATTTAGTGGTGGTAAGGAGTTGAAAAAATCTAAGTTCAATCTGCTTTTTTACATTAAATTGCATTTAATATTGATATAACAACTGAGTTCAACAACTATTTATTTGCTTTACTAAACTGTCTCTTTAAATCAAATTGACAATACGTAAGCAATATTTTTACTGGTTTATTTTCAATACAGTTAGGAAATCTCAACATTCATTTTTAACTCCTGAATTGCGCGCATGCGCAAGAGCGAGTTGTAGATATGATGTGGAGAATGGTACTCGCTCGCTCGATTGGTCGATTCCTGTAAACTTTTTTTCGATTTTGGGCTTTTGAGTGCATTTAGTAGTTTTTGGTGAGTAATAAACAAACGAAATGGCGACCTTTCTCGCCAAGAATAGTGGTGGGGTGAAAAAGAAGCCAGTGATAATCTTAAAAGAGTTTATTTTTTTTCGCTTTAGTTTTAACAAGCGGCGCCAGCGACTGGCAGGCGTGCAAGGATTCACACTGAAATAAGAGACCAACCTTCGTTTTTCATAAAATTGTAATTTACAATCCTTGAACTTGAAGACAATGCGGAGATTCATTAAAAATATCACTTACTCCGAAGCGCTCGAAGTTTACAGGTGTTCAAAAGCTTTTTCTGTTATGGCGTGAGATTGGGGACAAAATCGATCATTATATTTCGTATCGTGTGTTTTTCCTGTGTAAAGCAACAAAAGGTGCCGGCGACTAACGAAATTATAGGTTAACACGAAAATCAAACAACACCTAAACAAATAATTTTGGCTACCGATTTTCAGTGAATCTTTAAAGAACAATTTTCTTTTAAGTTTCAAGACAATTTGAAGATTTAAAATAAACATTACGTACTAAAATGCGAAAGTTATATACCAAAAAATTGATAAGTAGGCCTGAAATGAAATTCTATCTTGTTCTTGATTATACGTTGCCTAGCACGTGACCAAAATCTACCCAGGCGGAAATCCAAAGTGACGGTGGCAGTCTGGGCTTAGTTATATCACTCAAAAGTCGTTCCCGTTTGTCTCATTTGATATAGAGGGAAACATTAATGTTTTCATTAAGACAGTATTGCCTTGATTTTCCAATATTTACATGATGGACAGTAAATTTCACTTTTCACCCACATTTACTTCCAACCTTTTGAGTTGAACCAGAAACAAAAATGATATATGTTTAAAACACATGACGTCATCCACCCTTGTGAAACGTAATAGCATGATCATTTCAATTGTAATGCCTTCTTATCCCAACGTTACTTTGTGTCTTTGCTACATTAGCAAACTCTGAACTACTGCTCGTACTCTAAATATGACAATCAACCACAAAATTCCCTAACCCAGATAACATTAAATATAATCCAAAAATCGTGTAAGTCATCTGTCAATTCACGAGTTTGCTCACAGAGCACTTTGATTCGATTCGTTTTTCTCCTAATGAACATCAAACTTGATGCCTGAGGTGACCGATACTGTATTCTCGCGGCAATTTTCTACCCATCTGGCCTGTAAATACTTAATTTCTTGTATTTGCCACTCAAGTGGAGAGACAAATATACGAATACCAGAAAGTTGAGGCGTCTGTATAAATTCAGATAGATCAAGATGAGTGCATAACGTTACAGCATCGATATAAGGGAAAGAGTGTTATAGCAAAATTTCTTTTCGATAGCAAGCCCCATTACCAGCGACAAGGACATCAACGACAAATGAAGAGCGTTTTTTACAAAATCATTGAATGTTTAGCGCTTAAGGCTTGCTAAGAGATCAATGAACGGAAACATTTTTGTGGCAAATTTTACCTTGAATATACTACGTCCTAACATGTTCCTATCCATTGACTTTTTAGACTCATTATATACTTTCTTTCTTAACATCCCTTCAGAAATAAGTAGCAGTGATATACATGCCTGAGAAGCATTGGAAAGGAAAGGAAGGAAAAATTTTTCCACATAAGATTTTCGAAAAAGCTTGATAAGAAACAGAAAATTACCGGAATTCCTGAGGATTGCAACAGGATAAGTAAAGGAATACTAAGGACAAAGAAATAGCGAAGTCCTTCACTACTTCAGTCTAAAACTTCAATTTGCGGATGTTCAATTGTCAGTATTATGGTGATTAGATTATCTCATTTCAAATGGAATACACCTCGACTAACTCAGATTCCTTGCTTGTGGATCCATTCAACTCCAGTAAGGCGTTTGAGATGTTTTGATGGCAATTTTCCAGTACCCGCCGTATGACAACAGGTAATTGATATCCGTGGACTTAAAGGTCCATTAAAATCGAGTTATCAAGTTTATGAATTCCATGAATTTCACAAATATGGTAAAACCTCTATTGTGTCGCCGAGGTTTTACTTATTTCGAAAAGATTGAGAATACACGATGCTGGATTTTTTCTTCCGGAAAATGAGATTCGCCAATTTGGTCAACGTAATGGATGCCATCGTTCAGTACATGATTTTTCAGAAAAGAAAAGTTTCGAAAAGAAACTTGAAATGACCTTAGTTTCACCAGCCTAGAGCGGCCTTATTTCGACTAATTGTAACATGCATTAAAATTTTTAGCACTTTTTAACCTGCAGATATAAGGCTGCTTATTAAAACCGAGGTTAAAAATACCTACACTTTTGAGTTTACTATCTTTTGCCGTGTTAATACAATTCGTTGTATTGATATCAGTACCCCTCTAGTTCTGTAAATCCGATCAGTTACACCACTAAGGCTTCATCTGGTCGTCAACGATAACAATCTCCTTTATCTATTCAATGTTTCTGAAACGCTTTTAAAAACGATAGTTAGTGGTAAGGGAGGATTTCTTCAACTCTCAATACAAATAAAAAGCTGCTTCAGTATTGTGCTCTGTCATTTCCTAAAGCACTTGAAAAAACACTAATAGCACTGATGCTGTCTATGAAAGTAGTTTTGTGTGAACGTCAGGTCTTTTTTTGTTTTTTGTTTTTTATTTTGTCGCTAAACATCTATAACATGTGTTTCTCTGGCGCTCGAAACGTTAATTAGGTATGTGATAAGTTCGGCGTCCGAATCAACTAAAAGAGAGAGGCTGTTCTTCTAGCCTGGCTTGGCCAGGAAATTTTGACACAGGAACGGCTTTGGATCGGCTTTAATTCAGAGACAATTATTTTCATTGCAGAACTAAATGATGAATAATTACAAGACATTTTGAAGCGGTTTTCCTGGAACTCTACCAGGAACCGCAGTAACGAACAATGGACATGGCATCAGAATTACAAGCGTTTTCGATCCAAATTCGAATCAAGTTCAGCTCATTGCAAGTTCTGCAATTAATCTGGGCTTCACTTTCAAATGATATGATGGAATTAAACGTCATAGTTTTGTTCTTCAGCAAGCCTTTCGAGTCTTTAGGTTTCATATAGGCTATGATAAGATTAATGTTTGAAAAAGTAAGAAAGTTTTCTTGTATTTTCTTTCCAATGTATTCTATTCAATATTCGTGTGCGATTGTCCAATTGTTCACAATTGTTGGCAAAGGTTATACTTTAAAATAAAAAATGTCACCTGAATATGTCAGGCTCGCAGCGATCTGACCTGTCCTCGACGAGCGCTGATGAAGTCAACACTGGTTAAGAAATAGCTAAATCTTCTTTTACTACTTCTAGCTAAATATTAACTGAGACCTTTGTGATAAGACTATCGGGACCAATTTCTCACTTAAAATGAACGAAATAGCTTTGTAACATGGGAAGTCATTAAGTGCCCTATCGGAGTTCGAAGGGATGCTTTTAAGAAACATTTCAAGTCCAGATCTAGTAATTCATTCACAAACCAAATCGAATCTGCATTACAAGGTAACCTGTATACTTCTCACGAATTTATCAACTGTCAAAAAGTGCCAGAATATGTCCTCTTGAAGAGAGCCTGGACAAGATTTCACTTTCCCCTGACTTCTTTGACTCAAAGTGGAATTCCCCAGCCCTAGAAAAAAATTTTCCATGACTTTTCTCTGACCAGTAACAACCACGTGTTTGAGTGAGGTAGAGAAGGAAAGTGGTATGCCAGAAACAAGGTGTAAGGTTTATGGAAAAGATTCATAAACCCGCAACTGAAAATGTCTCGTCGAGCGAGAAATGAACTGGCATGATGCACTAATCACACGCATCATTTCATTGGTTCACGGTACATTTTACAGTAGCTAGAAGCAAGGGTTTTTAGAATAACAGTTGAAAAAAAAACTTGATGGCTACAAAGCATCTAGCGTGTGGAGCAATTAGATATAAATTTCAAGCAATTTTAAACGAAAGCGACTCGTTGTTTGTGAGGTCATAATTTGTATCCTCGAGTAAAGGGCTTCGACTACGCACTCAACTATATCCTTCTTTCCCCTGAATGGTCTTTTTTTTTTTAATTTCTCCAAATGAAAGGGGATGATTTGTACACTAGAATTATGAAATTAAAAAATATAGGTCACCGTGCTCGTTCAAGAACCAAAGACCATCGTATCTCTTAACCTAGTGTAGCGATTGAAAAACAATACCGCATTCTCGGAATGCGCGCGCGCCTTTTCGCCTGATTACGCGATTTCTATGCGTAGTATGGGATGCGCAGAGTAATACTGAGGAGTCACCTAAAGTCATGACTAAAAATAAGATTTGCAATAACATGAAATGTAAAAATAAACAAACATGTTTTTCTTCGAGCAGAGAGGAAGCACCCATAAAAGAAGAAAAGAAAAAGAAAATTTTTAGGCAAAATTATGGCCCTATGGCAAATCGAAAGTTTGCAACTTAAAGTTCATGATTTCCTTTTTGTGCTTTAATCTGTATAGCGGGATTTTCAACTAAAAGTAATATCCTTTGCTCTATTCTGAAATTGGTGAGTAAGTAATCAAACGGTGAGCGCAGGAGATTAATTGAAGAACGAGGAAAAGTAGTGCGAGGTACTTCTTTTCGCTCAAGAAATATTAAAGAAAGAAACATGAAGAGGTTAATGGAGAACAGAACATTACCTGAGTTTGGAACCTACAGCAACAAAAGTCTCTCGGAGACACTGCCTGGTAAATCTGAGCACTGAAATAACCAAATCTGTGTTCACTTCAAGCTTTATCCTTCATTGAGTAATGTTTAATTGTGGTAGCGTGATCACATTCCCTTATTAAAAATGGAAGACACAAATTTCTTGCTTGTGGACGCATTAAGTTCTGTTCCAAAATTTAGATGTCTAATGGAATCTTGCTTGTACCAGCCGATGGCGCAAGTAAGTTAATATCCGTGAATGAAAGATGAACAGAAATTGCATCAGTGATGGTGAAAATTAATCCAGTTCTCGAACCGACATGGAAATTAATACTCTTGTTGCGAGTGTTGGATGAAAGGAAAAACATCTTTGTCCCTAAAGAAAATCGGACTTTATACCCTCTAATTCACGCTCCAATGCCGTACAGACTCTACTATTAGTTAGCTAACTAGCTCTTTCTACATCACTGCTGACTCAAGTTTCGTAGCTCATTAAGATATCGAATTTTTGTAAAAAGGAAAAAGTTTTGAACGAAAACTTGTCAGGATCTTATTTTAAGCGGCCTCAAGAGATTATAAACTGTATTTAATCTCTTAACGACCTTAAGTCAAGTCTGCTACGACGGAAATAACAAAGTTTCGATCAGTTTATGGAATCACTGTCAAACCATGAAAAACCATTAGTAATCTGATACTTGCAACCAACGGTTGCTGCTTTGAAAGCAAAGAGATGCTATTGTTTGTAAAAATTGAGATGAACAAAAGGAAATTCGTTGCGTCCACGTCAAGACTAATCCAATTTTTTAAAATCAGTTCTTGTGCTCCATTCTAATTCCATCAGGTTATCAACGTCACATTGGTTTTTAGAATATATTATAAAGGCAAGTGCCTGGGTCAGTGATGGCCTCTTCTTCATAAAACAGATGAAAAGTCCCGATTTTTAATTCATTAGGACATGAGCACTTAGAAGCGACAATGGCACGCATGTACCACCAACATCGGGTAAAACCTCTTCCTAATGTTTTACATCAGCTAAGAGCAACGTTATATTTCTGTTTCATACTTAACGCTAAAAGAATCATGAAAGTAAATGTGGAGAACAGCGCGAGATTGGTTTTTAAGTGTAACAAATATAGCAATTAAAAACCCGTCATTTCTCGCGACAGAAAGATCAATTTCTGGACACAAAGTTCAAAGTTATTTTCATTTCCATGGTTAAAAGACCTGATCAGTGGAGGATGATCAAAGAGCTGGAGAACATTCTTATCCTATAGTGGTAAAGGTCGAGGACAAGCAATTAAGTCTCAGAAACACATACAGTTAGCTAGAAATTTGTTTACAGCGAGATAGATGCTGATTGAAATCGTTCTGCTAAAATCCCGGTAGGAAGGTTTTTATCATACGTGAAGAGAAGACCACAGGATAAATTTGTGTGAGGAGAATAAAATATCATTCGATTTTTCCTCGCCTTTTGAAATTTTCCTCTCAATCATTCTCAGATGTACATGTGATATTAAACTTAACAGTGATGTCTGGAGGAAGTAAGGAATTAGAAGTCTTTATCCTATATGATTTATGTTGTGAAGTGTTCAGTTAGTTTGTTAGCAATGATTTGTTTATATTTCTGTATTTACATAATTTTTTTATTTACAGTGCAAGGTTACAGAACCAAGCTCGGGCCGTGGCTGTTTATTCTTCTGATCGACGACATCAACACCAGCAATACGAATCTGTGGAAATACGTGGATGACACAACTATTGCAGAGTGTGTTCACAAGAAAGAAGGCAGTCGTATTCAATTTGATGTGGAGGAACTGATTGCTAAGTCTAATCAAAATAAGTTCCAGCTAAATGAATCGAAATGTAAGGAAGTGCGGATTTCGTTCGCTAAATCAGCCGCGGACTTTGCTCCAATTGTTATCAACGGGAAAGCAATAGAGGTAGTGTCTACTGTTAAGTTGTTGGGGCTAAACATTTCTTCCGACTTTCGGTGGAACTGTCATGTTGCTGAAATAAGTAAAAAAGTTGCAAGTCGATTATATTTTCTTAAACAACTGAAGAGAGCGAATATTCCCACCAAAGATCTGCTAATCTTTTACAGGACTTGTATCCGCCCAGTAATGGAATGCGCATGTCCGGTGTTTCACAACGGGCTTCCTGCATATTTATCTGTTGAGTAAGAACAGCTACAGAAACGTGCCACGCGAATTATTTTTCCGTTTGTTACATATAGCGACGCATTAAATCAAGCAAACTTGGAGACGCTCTCCCAACGCAGGCAGTCTATCACAACTAAGCTTTTTGATTCCATCACCTGTAACTCAGACCATAAACTGTATAAGCTCCTGCCTCCTCAAAACAACTGTGAACTCAATTTGAGACGAAAGAGGAAATTTAATGTTCCTCTGGCTAAGACGAAGAGACTCATGAATACATTCATATATAGTAATTGTAGTTAATCTGTGTACATTTTTCTTATACTTTTCTCATACTTTTATTAGATTTTACTATTGTAATGATTAATCTAATTCAGCTTTTGGCTGCGATTTTAATCAGAATAAACTATCTACTATCTACTAAGGTTGCTCGAGGCTTAGCCCCAGGTACGAGTTTCCTGTTTTTGACTCTCATTTCTCGTTGTCGCGGGATTCTTTGAACTCGAATATCGTTTCTCGAAGTAGTCGTCTTTCGCACTTTTTTACTGAGTTTTTGTTGTTCTGGACTTGTCCCAATATTTTGAAGCCCTTATGCGAATCTCTTGATTCAAGACCCTGTAAGGCTAGCGCTGTACATGCGGTTTTTACTGTCCAGTAGTTTGTCTTTGAATTGTATTGGCCGTTCATTAAGACTTGCTTGTTCACAGCATGAAATCGTAAATTTACGCATCTTTAACTCTTGCGTAAAGAAACGTAAATATAAAGCCTCTTCTTTACGAACAAGTTCCGCGTTCCGTAAAGATCTGCAAATGCAGAGAAAGCGTAAAGTCTGCGTAAAGGATATTAAATGTCCGTAAAGGATAAGGATCAAGACCGATATAATTAACCAGTGCACTTTCTATTGGAGAAAGACTCAAAGATGTGAAATAATTATGGCTCATCCATTTTCAGTAGAATTACCGAGGTATTTTGACCAGTTTCGCTTTTAACACTTTACGCGTCTATAATATTCCTTACTCATCTTTACTCACTGTTCTTTACGAACCTTTAACATTCTTTACGTGCAATCAATCTTTACGCGCCGTTAATTTTCTTTACGAATCTTTAGTGTTCCTCAACGACCCTTAATTTTTCCTTCGCACAATCAGTATTCTGTCTTTTACACCAGTTCTAAACTTTCTGTGCGCATAAATATGTTTAAACTTCCTTTTTTTTACCGCGCCTTGAAACTCATAATCAGGGAGCTGTCGTGATGAGACAATCACTGTTTTTTTTTTCCATAAAACGGACCTTGCCATAACGTGTGGAGGGCGTGATGCTCATATGTTTGTAATAGTAAGCATGTCGAACTTTAGGAGGATCCGACTTCCGACTGTCAATGGTTCTAACATTGTCCTAGTCCTCGGGACGTTTGATGAAGAGTCCCTGGGGACGAAAATACAAAGGAACGAGGCTGCCGAAGATCGGCGGGAGAGTGTAACAGGTAATTTAGTGTTAGCAACTGAGTTGAAAAGGTAAATTAGCCACCGTAAAGAGTTAAAAGGCTGACGTTTCGAGCATTAGCCCTTCGTCAGAAAGCGCGATATATACTTTATTTCGAGTTACATACTTGCTCTAACCAAATTCAATTATTTACTGCAGTTAATTCCAGACTTGAAGTTGTGACTTACTGTGTCAAAACGAACGGTGGTAGCCGAGTACCGGCGTCAGTCCGAGTACCTGCTCAAGCAGGTACCAGGACTGACGCAATCTATTCTTGCGGCGTGTTCGCAGTCCTCAAGACGTCGAACGACGAACGATCGCTATTCAGGGCTTGACCCTTACTGACCAGATCGTCGGCTAGCTTTTTTAACAGTGGCTAGTGACCCTAATGCATGTTTTGTAAAAACCTTCCACTGTTCTGGAGTACATTTGTCAACATCGGCATCTTACCCTTTTCTTTGAGTATCGTACTCTACTTTATCACATTCAACCATGGCTGAAACACATGCTAGAGAAAACGAAGAATTATCATTATGGTTGAAGTATTTCGAAATGCACCATCGCATCGTAATACTGAACACATTTACAAACATGAGTATGCAATTGTAGTTGGAGAAGATAACTGATCTTCAAATGAACTGCAGAGTTTATAGCTCCGTGAAAAGTGGAGTCGGTTATCACCTAGCCATTACGCACAGGCTAATAACGATCAAGCTGGGAAAAGATACTAGAAACACCTATCTCTCGATGGTAAAATTTGTTTAACTGTTAGTATGTCGTAACACTCATCAAATTTATCTTAGGCAGTTAGCTTAGAGAGTTTAGTTAGTGGCCTAAGTCTTAGTTACTAAACAGCCTCAAACTAACTGTGGCCATTTGTGGGTCAGCAATGTACTATTGATAATATGAGAGTGTGAATAAAAGAGCGAAGAATTTTAAGAGTGAACTCATTCTGGTGAGCCCCAAGGTCTCCTAAAATTGCAGTGCTCTCAATATAGCGGGGAGGGGAGGGGGGGGGGGTGGTTGCCATAGTTTATCGAACAGTTTTTTTTTTTTATAGAGGATTGCCACACAAGTGTAGTTTTGCGTACGTTCATTACTTTACTATGTCTTGCATTTATATTCTTATTAAAAATTTCATTCTGAGTGAAGCAGAAATGCGTTGAGTTGTACATTGGTGATCGGGGCATGACGCAAATAAATGGGCAATAAGACTCGGTGTCGTACAATTTAGGGGCAACAACAGGGAAAATCAATGTGATCCTAACTATTTGGTCTCAAAGCATTTATTTGACGCATCATTGTCTAAACAATGCGGAATAACTTTACTAGATGGCTTTCCTTAAATTGGCGAGGAAAGGTTGAAGTGGAAAATATGCGCATAATATCGACAGGTGGCTGCATCTAAGGGATGGCTTTTTCTTTGGAAAACCCCCTAACAATTCACTCTTTTCCCCTATAGTTTGCTTACATTCTAAATCTCCCACCTCCTTTTTCACCAAGGGCTACAGCCTTTTAAGAATATACTAGTAGTGGATATACATGTAATATGAAGGATGCTATGCTAGTTGCACTGAAAACAGGTGGAAACTAATGCGACACGAGGTTTCTGTATTATCAAATTGGTAAAATCCCTTTTCAATTTATAGTACAAGAACATTTCTTTACTTGAAAATGACCATGATATCGTGTTTTATCATGTCTGTAATTAAGTTGGTATCGTAGGATATCAGACCGCATATCAAAAGGGAAAATCAACAGTTTGGTCAGTTTTGAGGCTGAAATTTTGGCTGGAAAAAGATATACTTTGCCACCATTATACGTGTATAGTTTTATCAATCCTCTAACTGTGACATAGGGTCTGACGTTCATGAACAACTATCAACGTTGACTACCAGGATAAAATGCATTTTCTGCGATTAGTAACAACAGCGCGATAGAGCGGTTTAGATAACGTTCATTCTTTTTCAGCTTAAAGCGAAGAAAACGAGAATTAGTCGTCATTT